>NC_143045.1:9250000-9550000 GCF_057628025.1 Oncorhynchus mykiss
CCTCACTGAGCTCGAGCTGTTTTGCAAGGAGGAATGGGAAAAAATGTCAGTCTCTCGATGTGCAAAACTGATAGAGACATACCCCAAGTGACTTACAGCTGTAATCGCAGCAAAAGGTGGCGCTACAAAGTATTAACTTAAGGGGGCTGAATAATTTTGCACGCCCGATTTTTCAGTTTTTGATTTATTAAAAAAGTTTTAAATATCCAATAAATGTCGTTCCACTTCATGATTGTGTCCCACTTGTTGTTGATTCTTCACAAAAAAATACAGTTTTATATATTTTTGTTTGAAGCCTGAAATGTGGCAAAAGGTCGCAAAGTTCAAGGGGGCCGAATACTTTCGCAAGGCACTGTATATGACTTTGAGGACTGGGTAGTGTAGGGGGCCTACACCCTCCGCTTCTTCCTTCCCTCGGCGTGGGGTTCTGGGCCGGGAGGCTGGCTATGGCTCTCATCCGAGCTCAGATCCCTGCATCTCCATGTTGCCTGGGTTGCACCCGACCGGCTCTTTCGCCCCCTTCCCTGTTAGGCACGGCCGCATGGCGCACCCCTTTCCCCGTTTTGCATGACGCACCCCCTAATTTCAAGGTGCACATGGGTCTAATTATATAATGATTATGAATTCGGAGGGCAGAAATGATTAAATAGTTAAGCATTAGAGTTATAAGAATTGTGGGTGTTCATTTATTTGTGACATTGAAAGCATATTGAAGTTAGAAGCAGTTGGATTTGAAGCAATAGCCAACCCGCATGTGATTAACTATTTCAGCACCGTTTCGCGCTGCTCTGAGACATGCATGGGGACTGGTCTTGATAAATCAATGATTTTTATTTTCACTGAATACCCTTTTGGGTATTGGTTAGACTACAATTAGGGTGTGGAAATGTTATTCTCTTAGTACTGTAGCCTACTCCCGACCGGTCACGTTATACAGCGCCATATTTTCCTAACGGAAACCCTGAATAGAAACACCATAATATTAAAAAAAGGTTTTAAATTCTGGAGTACAGCCAATATTGAAGACTGTCAAATGCTTCTCAAAGATGTCCTCTGGTGGTCAAACTAGACATAACTAGCATAAATGGTTGACAATTAAATAACGTGCAATAGAGGTGTGTTGCAGTAGGACACAACTTCTACAGGAAGAACCACTGTACATTATATAGGCCTACACTATCGCTCTACTGAATCAAGACTAATGCCTTTTATCTCTGTCTTTCTTTCTTGTTAACACTCTTGGAGGATGGATGATTAGCCATTTTCCACAATTAATGATTTGACTTGCTCAAAGGGACATGCATATATTACACAATCATGTCATACGTACTTTACCAAAAGCTATAAAAAAAATAGAGTCACACACTCTATGTATAAACTCCCAGTAATTTATTGGGTAAATCACCAATGTTTCGGCATCACTGTGTCTTCTTCATACTTACTTTACCACTCATTTTATTTGGGTGTAGCCATATTTGTTAGCACATCCTTTATCAACTTTCCACACTCAATTCAAAACACACAGGGTGTTTCTCAATATACACTACCGTTCAAAAGTTTGGGGTCACTTGGAAATGTCCTAGTTTCTGAAAGAAAAGCACTTTTTTTTTTTTGTCCAGTAAAATAACATTGAATTGATCAGAAATACAGTTTAGACATTGTTAATGTTGTAAATCACTATTGTAGCTGGAAACGGTTGATTTGTTAATGGAATATCTTCATAGGCGTACAGAGGCGCATTTCACAATTCCTGACATTTAATCCTAGTAAAAATTCCCACATCTTAGGGTCAGTTAGGATCACTACTTTATTTTAAGAATATGACATGTCAGAATAGTTGTAAAGCGACTGATTTATTTCAGCTTTTATTTCTTTCATCACACCAGCACTGCCTTTAAATTGTTTAACTTGGCTCAAATGTTTCAGGTAGCCTTCCACAAGCTTCCCACAATAAGTTAGGTGAATTTTGGCCCACTCCTCCTGACAGAGCTTGTGTAACTGAGTCAGTTTTGTAGGCCTCCTTACTCGCACACACGTTTTTAATTCTGCCCACAAATGTTCTATGGGATTGAGGTCAGGGCTTTGTGATGGCCACTCCAATACCTTGACTTTGTTGTCCTTAAGCCATTTTGCCACAACTTTGGAAGTATGCTTGAGGTCATTGTCCATTTGAAAGACCCATTTCCGACCATACTTTAACTTCCCAACTGATGTCTTGAGATGTTGCTTCAATATATACACATCATTTTCCTACCTCATGATGCCATCTATTTTGTGAAGTGCACCAGTCTCTCCTGCAGCAAAGAACACCCACAACAATAATGCCACCCCTGTGCTTCACGGTTGGGATGGTGTTCTTTGGCTTGCAAGCCTCCCCCTTTTTCCTCCTACCATAATGGTCATTATGGCCAAAGGGGTCTATTTTTGTTTCATCAGACCAGAGGACAATTCTCCAAAAAGTTTGATATTTGTCCCCATTGGGCCAAAATACCAGCAACAGTGTGTGAAAACCTTGTGAAGACTTACAGAAAACGTTTGACCTCTGTCATTGCCAACAAAGGGTATATAACAAAGTATTGAGAAACTTTTGTTATTGACCAAATACTTATTTTCCACCATAATTTGCAAATAAATTCATTAAAAGTCCTACATTGTGATTTTCTGGATTTTTTTCTCTCATTTTGTCTGTCATAGTTGAAGTGTACCTATGAGGAAAATTACAGGCCTCTCTCATCTTTTTAAGTGGGAGAACTTGCACAATTGGTGGCTGACTAAATACTTTTTTGCCCCACTGTACATCCACAGGTACACCTCCAATTGATTCAAATGATGTCAATTAGCCTATCAGAAGCTTCTAAAGCCATGACAACATTTTCTGGAATTTTCCAAGCTGTTTAAAGGCCAGTCAACTAAGTGTATATACTTTCCTGACCCACTGGAATTGTGATACAGTGAAATAATCTGTCTGTAAACAATTGTTGGAAAAATTACTTGTGTCATGCACAAAGTAGATGTCCTAACCGACTTGCCAAAACTATAGTTTGTTAAAAATAAATTTGTGGATTGGTTGAAAAACGAGTTTTAATGACTCCAACCTAAGTGTATGTAAACTTTTGACTTTGACTGTAACATTATTAGCTAGCCAGTTAGCCCTATTGACTTATTATAGGCTTGCGATCACAGGCAGGTAAACATGCCAAAATGTAAAAAGCATGTATTTATTAACATATCAAGATAAAATATTGTAGTCATGCAATATTCTGAAGTTTGCTTCAGCCATTGATTTCAAGAAATGTTGCATCATTTTTTACGTGGTTGCCTCATTTCTTGCCATGCATCGATGCATGCTTCAAAATATGTACAAATGGAGTACGCATTCCAGAAGTGCCCTCCGTGCTCCGTTTTGCATCCTCTGACCCTCCCGTGTTCCCAATTTGCCTGCTTGGAGCACGGTAGAATGCATTTTGAGAAACACCCACAGACTCTGAATACAAATGTATTTGCCAGTGATAAACCACCAAATAACATTAGAATGAAAATACCTTTGTCCTGCTTTCTCCTTTCATATTGTTATCTGTGACTACTATTATAATTATCCCTTTCCAGTAACATGGAGGAGCTTTCTGTTTTTAAGTGCATTTGACAGTCTCGTACCACAAATGTGTGGTACAGAAACATTGAAGGAGATGCACTGCACATTTCTCAACCTTCTTTTACAATAATTCCTTTATTCCAACATACGTGTCACGCCCTGGTCTTAGTATTTTGTGTTTTCTTTATTATTTTGGTCAGGCCAGGGTGTGACATGGGTTGATTTATGAGGTTTGTTTTGTCTGGGGTTGGTTGTAGTTATGGGATTGTGGTTAGACTAGTACTCTAGGTAAGTCTATGGTTGCCTAGAGTGGTTCTCAATCAGAGGCAGGTGTTTATCGTTGTCTCTGATTGGGAACCATATTTAGGCAGCCATATTCTTTAGGTCTCTTGTGGGTGATTGTTCCTGTCTCTGTGTTTGCACCAGTTTTGGTTTTCACAGTATGTTTATTGTTTATGTATTGTTCATTGTTTTTGTATTGTTCGTGTTTTTTTCTTCATTAAACATTAATCTAAATAACCACGCCGCATTTTGGTCCTCCTCTCCTTCACCTCAAGAAAACCGTTACAATACGTGAGTGGGTCTCAACAATAACAACAATATTGAGTCCTGAAAGGATGTGATGACGCTGATGGTATATATCTTCTGGATTTGCAATCCACTTGTTAGTTGGTATACCATAATCCCCCAGCCTGTTGCTCAGCACTCCAGCACAGACAGAAGCCCCTGTGTTTAGTGCAGGATTCCTTGAATGCATGAGACCTCATGTAAACTTTAATTCACGGTTTGATGAAAGGCTGGCACATTTCAGAACGTGTCATTGAATATGCATGTTTCAGCACTAAGAGATTTATTCAGCTGATATTCCTATCATGGGAAAAGCACATACGGTAATTTTAATAATAATAACCGCTCGGTCATACACGGGTGCAGTCATCCATTGCAGACAACAGTTTTTTTCTAAATCCTACCACAATCTGTTCTGATCTGTACAACAGCACCTATTTCTAGACTAAAAACATTGTCAGTTGATAACTCATGGTTGTGCTTGCAAAATTAATTCAAACCTGCTTTTTATTCAGTAGCCTTCTTTTAACCATGTTCACATAAAAATACAATGGTTTAGGGTACTGTAAACACCTACTCAAACTACAAGATAAGCCTAGATCTCCCAGTCAGATACATGTATATGCTTTAATATATTGGTAAAGTGAGCCATATTATTGTGGTCCAAATCAGATATCACAATACCTTCATACCAAAGGCATTGCCTTTGTCCCACTTTTGGAATCGATGCACTATGAAATGCGTTTACAGCTCACTCCATACCGTCAGGTTTGATGTTTCACCATAAAATCCCTGTGTTGTCTGCTAAGGTGTGACAGAGATGAAAACAGGAGGATAGAATGATAACATGGATCAGATAGCAGCAAATGTGTTTGGCTGCTTCAAAAGGCTGGTCTAAAGCATACTGATGGATGGTCAGAGAGACGTGAGACACTAAAGCCCAAATTCACAGTAGTTCTGAGATATTTTTTCTCTAAACACTGGTCTAAGATTAGCTTTAACCACCGTAGCCCTAAACCTGACTATTTATGCAAGTCTTCTACCAACCAGCCCTTTGAGGGGTTTGCACAGAGGGAATGAGAACATCCTCTTGCCCAAGTGTTCACTGAGTTGGAAAAGCGGTGAATAAAGAGAGGGACGGGCACTGTCTGATAAGAATATTGTTCTAGTACAGCAAGACTTTACACAGTATACGGGATGCCAGCTTCGTGACATAATTTTTTTCCAAAATCCTGTAAGTTAAAAGTTAGCTTTTTTTCTGTATGGTTTTGTCAAAAGAAGAAAGGAAGTTTGGACTTGGTCTAAAAGTTAGAGAGAGCATTGTTCTGGATATTCTTTGTTAATGCACATTCTTCTATTCCCATTGTCTGATTTGTTATTTGTATTAAAAATGGTGACACCTTGTTCTTTTGGAGTTTGAGCCAATCATCATTTATCAGAAAGGTTTCTCTTAGTCCCTGGGGTCTGATCTTCAAGTTTCCTCCCACATTACCAATTAATTAGGATGCCATGAGCTGTTAATTGCATACTGATCAGCAAATTGATATCTCTGAACAGTTGACAGCAGTTGAAACCACTTTCTCAAATGAGTTAAATAAATAGTTTTCAACAGCATCTCTCTCACAGATAATCCAGTGTTTTTATATTTTGTCTTGAAATGTATCAGATAAGACCTCAATTAACCTTGAAGGTTGAAAGTGTAAGGGGTTGTCCTGCTACGGTGCACCATGTAATGCAGGGGATCATTCGACAACAGTTTCACTGTGTTATCGATCTGGTGTAGACAACTATAGTAACAGTTTATTTCCTATTGCATACTGTGAGTTTGTGTTCATGAATCAATCACTGTCAGAGATTATCACAAGACTGATGGTTTTGACTCACTTCACAGCTAGTGAAAGAATAAGGATGTAATTCAAGATCGGGTTGGAACTGAAATTGTTTTCCAATAATTTAATTCAGAACAAAAACATTCTTCTTTTTTGTTCCGTTCCATTTATTGTAGCTGGGGATTTTAACGAAGCTAATCTGAAAACAAGGCTCCCTAAATTGCATCAGCATATCGAATGCGCGACCCGGGTTGGCAAAACCCTGGATCATTGTTATTCTGACTTCCGTGATGCATACAAAGCCCCCCTTTGTAGGGGGGCCCTCCTTTTGGAAAATTTTACCACGACTCCATTTTGTTACTCCCAGCCTATAGACAGAAACTAAAATTGGAAACGCCCGTGCTCAGGTCTGTTCAACGCTGGTCTGACCAATCGGATTCCATGCTTCAAGATTGCGTCGAACACGTGGACTGGGAAATGTTCCGCATAGCGTCGGACAACAACATTGATTAATACGCTGATTCAGTGAGCGAGTTTATTAGCAAGTGTATCGGTGATGTTGTACCTACAGCGACTATTAAAGCCTTTCCCAACAAGAAACCGTGGATTGATAGCAGCATTCGCGCAAAACTGAAAGCGCGAACCACGCCTTCTAATCAGGGAAAGGCGACCAGAAACATGACCGAATACAGTGTAGCTATTCCCTCCGCAAGGCAATCAAACAAGCTAAGCGTCAGTATAGAGACAAAGTAGAGTCGCAATTCAACGGCTCAGAAACGAGGTATGTAGCAGGGTCTACAGTCAATGACAGACTACAAAAAGAAAACCAGCCCCGTCGCGGACCACGATGTCTTGCTCCCAGACAAACTAAAGAACTTCTTTGCTCGCTTTGAGGACAATACAGTGCCACCGACACGGACCGCTACCAAAACCTGCAGGCTCTCCTTCACTGCAGCCAACGTGAGCAAAACATTTAAATGTGTTAACCCTCGCAAGGCTGCCTGCCCAGACGGCATGCCTAGCCGCGTCATCAGAGCAGTTGACTGGTGTGTTTACGGATATATTCAATCAATCCCTATCCCAGTCTGCTGTTCCCACATGCATCAAGAGGGCCACCATTGTTCCTGTTCCCAAGAAAGCTAAGGTAACTGAGATAAATGATATCGCCCCGTCGCACTCACTTCAGTCATCATGAAGTGCTTTGAGAGACTAGTCAAGGACCATATAACCTCCACCCTACCTGACACCCTAGACCCACTCCAATTTGCTTACCACCCCAATAGGTCCACAGATGATGCAATCACACTGCACACTGCCCTAACCCATCTGGACAGGAGGAATACATATATAAGAATGCTGTTCATTGACTACAACTCATCATTTAACACCATAGTACCCTCCAAACTCATCATCAAGCTCGAGGCCCTGGGTCTCAACCCCACTCTGTGCAATTGGGTCCTGGACTTCCTGACGGGCAGCCCCCAGGTGGTTTAAGGTAGGAAACAACATCTCCACCCTGCTGATCCTCAAGACTGGGGCCCCACAAGGGTGCGTTCTCAGCCCTCTCCTGTGCTCCCTGTTCACCCATGACTGCGTGGCCATGCACACCTCCAACTCAATCATCAAGTTTGCAGACAACTCTACAGTGGTAGGCTTGGTTACCGACAACAACGAGACAGCCTACAGGGAAGAGGTGAGGGCCCTTGGAGTGTGGTGTCAGGAAAATAACCTCACACTCAATGTCAACAAAACAAAGGAGATGATCTTGGACTTCAGGAAACAGCAGAGGGAGCAGCCCCATATCCACAACGACGGGACAGTGGTGAAGGGGACAAGGTGGAAAGTTTTAAGTTCCTCGGGGTTCACATCACGGACAAATTGAAATGGTCCACCCACAGACAGCGTGGTGTAGAAGGCGCAGCAGCGCAGCAACCTCAGGAGGCTGAAGAAATTTGGCTTGTCACCAAAAACACTCACAAACCTTTACAGATGCACAATCGAGAGCATCCTGTCGGGCTGTATCACCGCCTGGTACGGCAACTGCTCCGCCCACAACCGTAAGGCTCTCCAGAGGGTAGTGAGGTCTGCACAACGCATCACCGGGGGCAAACTAACTGCCCTCCAGGACATCTACACCACCTGATGTCACAGGAAGACCAAAAAGATCATCAAGAACACCATCACCCGAGCCACTGCCTGTTCACCCCGCTATCATCCAGGTGAGTTCAGTACAGGTTCATCAAAGCAGGGACCGAGAGACTGAAAAACAGCTTCTATCTCAAGGCCATCAGACTGTTAAACAGCCATTGCTAACATTGCGTGGCTGCTGCCAACATATTGACTCATCTCAAGCCACTTTAATAATTAAACATTGGATGTAATAAATGTATCACTAGCCACTTTAAACAATGCCACTTTATATAATGTTACCCTACATTACTCATCTCATATGTATTTACTGTACTCTATACCATCTACTGCATCTTGCCCATGCCGTTTGGCCAACGCTAATCCATTCATTTTTATGTACATAGTCTTAGTCTTATTCATTCCTTTACACAAGGTAGTTGTTGTGAAATTGTTAGGATACTTGTTAGATATTACTGCATGCTTGGAACTAGAAGCACAAGCATTTCGCTACACTCGCATTAACTACTGCTAACCATGTGTATGTGACAAATGAAATTAGATTTTATCTTGATGTTATGACATGCATTATCTGAATTAGACCCGCTGTCAGAGAAATTATATAGGAAGAGAGGCTGCAGATTCTTTCAAACAACAATTTTATAAGATTTGCAAAAATGAAGAAATCAATAACAACCACTCAATCGTTAGGAATGCCCAACGAACAGAGTTGTCTCTTTCCTCTTATAGAAAAACCTATTTTGCTTAGCAGATATGTGGAAACATGGGCGGAAAACATAGTTTAAAAAGCGATTGGTTAGTCTGTGCAGATTAAGATAGGCCGAGGTTGATAGCCCGAGGGCTCAACCATATAACTGTGTTTTGTCACAGTTCACATTATAATGTGCTCCTTTCTGCAAGCTTCCACACAGCTGACCTCCTGCAGATAGTAAACCCACGGGATGTTTCACATGCTGCGGTCGCACCTAAACGGATCTTAGCTATATGCCCAGTCACAAAGACAAGTTTGTATCAAGTTAGAAAAAACACTAGCATATAACAAGAGACTATTCGTTAAGAAGTAATACACGGGATAGCATGACTAATTATGTCATTTTACACGACACCACAGAATTATACTTATGGAGGACTGGCTTCTATAAAGGAACTTTGAACTTCAGAGTTCAAAGACATTCAAACTTGTGTGTGCAGAGCAGCACCCAAATTAAAATAGAAATGTCTAACATTATAACTAGCATCCTTAACTAGTTTTGAAAAAGTTAATGCATTCTTCTCCAATTAAAAATCTATCTCCCTAACTTCTGAATCATGCTTGTAATGTCAGTAGTAGGCTAGTAGACTACACACACAGTGTCAAAGATTTTCAGCTGGCAGGCAGGTAGACATTGGAATAAGATTGAGGGCTTTGCATAGGTGCTTTGTTGCGTATTTGTAGAACTGCAAAACAAATGGCGGAACATAAAATAACGTTATTAACCAGTTCCCATGCGTTTAAAATAATGGTTATGTTCCAGGAACAGTATAGATTACTTTCATTCTGTAACGCTCATCGTCGAAAGGAGTGGACCAAAGCGCAGCGTGGAAAGTGTTCATGATTTTTATTATCAAAAAAAAAACTCTAACAAAATAACACCGCGAAAGCAAACAGTTCTGTCAGGTAAGACACTAAACAGAAAACAAGATAACACAAAAGGAAAATGACAACTTATATGTGATCCCCAATCAGAGACAACGATCGACAGCTGCCTCTGATTGGGAACCACACACACACACACACGGCCAAAAACAATGAAATAGAAAACAGACTTTCCCACCCGAGTCACACCCTGACCTAACCAAACATAGAGAATAAAAAGGATCTCTAAGGTCAGGGCGTGACGCATCACCGGTTTTGATTCGTTCTTTTCTGGTTTTCGGTTCTGTTCCAACCCCTCTTAAACATGAATCATTATAGCAAAATATTTACACAAATTACAGCTATTTTGGGAGTTGAATGAAACCAATGACGTATAGACTGGACTGAATAACTCACAGAAGAGATGTTTCCCCCAACCCCACTTAAACCGGGTCTCATTCTCGTTGAAACACTTTCATCTTTTCAAGATTTTAAGCACTCTAGTCATTCATGATGTGTAAATTAACTTTGAGAGTAGGTGAAAAATATTTAATTCATGGCCCTTCTGTTGACATGCTTGGCAGCAATTTAGTTGTACAAGGCTGACCTGATGTCACTCCACTAACTCTGTCACTCCACCCTCTGGACATATTCTTGACCCATTAGTCAAAGTAGTCAGGAGTAAAAAAAAAATGCCAAAGAAGCATGGCCAGACCTTCACTCTAAATGGAAATTGGACTACTAAGCTCTTTTTATGTGGCAGCACTGACCGTTTATGAGTGGGGAAAGTAATCTGCTGAAACTGTAGTTTTTGTGGCAAATATCTTCATGTACCACTTCAATCAAATGTGGCACCAAGCTGTCCGTACTTGCTCTTAAGCTCAACATAGCACCCAATGGATCTCTTTGTTAAGTAAATATGATGGAAACCCGGGGAGCAACTTTCACTGGGGACAGTGAAAGTTGCATTTTTGTCCCCTCCAGTTTTATCATTAGAATGTGATACCAAACGAGACAAGGTTGTGCTTTAGGACGATGTGGACTCCTCTGAATGGTTGGTTAGGATGTGTTAATCCGACTGGATTAAAAAATATATATTATGTCCCCCCAACTTCTAAAACCAAAATTGCACCCCTGATGGAAACTATTACTTTCAGAAAGATTTGTACAGACAGTACCAGTCAAAAGTTCCGGACCTACTCATTTAAGGGGTTTTATTAATTTTTGCTATTTTCTACATTGTAGAATAATAGTGAAGTCATCAAAACTATGAAATAACACAAATGGAATCATCTAGTGACCAACAAAGTGTTAAACAAATCAAAATATAATTTATATTTGAAATTCTTCAAAGTAGCTACCCTTTGCCTTGATAGCTTTGCACACTCTTGGCATACTCTTGGCATTCTCTCAACCAGCTTCATGAGGTAGTCACCTGGAATGCATTTCAAGTTAATTTGTGGAATTTCTTTCCTTAATGTGTTTGAGTCAATCAGTTGTGTTGTGACAAGGTAGGGGTGGTATACAGAAGATAGACCTTTTTGGTAAAAGACGAAGTCCATATTATGGCAAGAACCGCTCAAATATGCAAAGAGAAATGACAGTCCATCATTATTTAAGACATGAAGGTCAGTCAGTCCAGAAAATGTTCAAGAACTTTGAAAGTTTCTTCAATTTCAATCGCAAAAAAACATGTTCATTAGAGTTCCCGGCTTCTGAAATTACAGCCCAAATAAATGCTTCAGAGTTCAAGTAACAGACACATCTCAACATCAGCTGTTCAGAGGAGACTGTGTGAATCAGGAATTCATGGTCGAATTGCTGCAATGTAACCACTACTAAAGGACAACAATAAGAAGAAAAGACTTGCTTGGGCCAAGAAACACAAGCAGTGGAAATCTGACGTTTGGTCTGATGTGTCCAAATTTGAGATTTTTGGTTCTAACCGCCGTGTCTTTGTGAGACGCAGAGTAGGTGAACGGATGATCTCTGCATGTGTGGTTCCCACCGTGAAGCATGGAGGAGGAGGTGTGATGGCGCTTTGCTGGTGACACTGACAGTGATTTTATTTAGAATTCAAGGCACATTTAACCAGCATGGCTAACACAGCATTCTGCAGCAATACGCCATCTCATCTGGTTTGCGCTTAGTGGGACTATCATTTGTTTTTCAACAGGACAATGACCCAACAAACTTCCAGACTGTGTAGGGGCTATTTGACCAAGAAGGAGAGTGATGTAGTGCTCCATCAGATGACCTGGCCTCCACGATCATCCAACCTCAACCCAACTGAGATGGTTTGGGATGAGTTGGACCACAGAGTGAAGGAAAAGCAGCCAACAAGTGCTCAGCGTATGTGGGAACTCCTTCAAGACTGTTGGAAAATCGTTCCTCATGAAGTTGGTTGAGACTGCCAAGAGTATGCAAAGCTGCCATGGAGGCAAAGGGTGGCTACTTCGAAGAATCTAAAGTATATTTGTATTTGTTTAACACTTTTTTGGTTACTACATGTTTCCATATGTCTTATTTAATAGTTTTGATGTCTTCACTCTTCTATAATGTCGAAAGTAGTAAAAATAAAGAAAAACCCTTGAATGATTAGGTGTGTCCCAACCTTTGACTGGTACTGTACATTAACATGACATTTTAGTCATGCCTGCAGACTGAGCTCTTTCAGTAAGAGTAACTGCTTGAATACACTGTCATTTGACTGCTTCTGGACAATTACTCAGTCAAATTGTAGTTTCTGAAAATGAATAGGTAGGATTCATTAGAATACTAGTTTATTAAGTAATTGTATATATGTTGACGTTGTGGGACGAGACGCTTAGCATAGTTCTTCAGCTGTCAGGTTTGGCAAAATAACAAATGCAGTCCTTTCACATGCAGGATACATGTATATAAAATACAATGAATGGGCCTAATACATTTTGATTAACAGTGCAGTTTTTTGTTTTTTTACGTGTTATTTCTTACATTAGTACCCCAGGTCATCTTAGGTTTCATTACATACAGTCGAGAAGAACTACTGAATATAAGATCAGCGTCAACTCACCATCAGTACGACCAAGAATATGTTTTTCGCGACGCGGATCCTGTGTTCTGCCTTACAAACAGGACAACGGAGTGGACCCTATGCAGCGACCCAAAAAAACGACTCCGAAAGAGAGGGAAACGAGGCGGTCTTCTGGTCAGACTCCGGAGACGGGCACACCGTGCACCACTCCCTAGCATTCTTCTTGCCAATGTCCAGTCTCTTGACAACAAGGTTGATGAAATCCGAGCAAGGGTAGCATTCCAGAGGGACATCAGAGACTGTAACGTCCTTTGCTTCACTGAAACATGGCTCACTGGAGAGACTCTATCCGAAGCGATGCAGCCAACGGGTTTCTCCACGCATCGCGCTGACAGAAACAAACATCTTTCTGGTAAGAAGAGGGGCGGGGGCGTATGCCTCATGGCCAACGTGACATGGTGTGATGAAAGAAACATACAGGAACTCAAATCCTTCTGTTCACCTGATTTAGAATTCCTCACAATCAAATGTAGACCGCATTATCTACCAAGAGAATTCTCTTCGATTATAATCACAGCCGTATATATCCCCCCCCAAGCAGACACATCGATGGCTCTGAACGAACTTTATTTAACTCTCTGCAAACTGGAAACGATTTATCCGGAGGCTGCATTCATTGTAGCTGGGGATTTTAACAAGGCTAATCTGAAAACAAGACTCCCTAAATTTTATCAGCATATCGATTGGGCAACCAGGGGTGGAAAGACCTTGGATCACTGTTACTCTAACTTCCGCGACGCATATAAGGCCCTGCCCCGCCCCCCTTTCGGAAAAGCTGACCACGACTCCATTTTGTTGATCCCTACAGACAGAAACTAAAACAAGAGGCTCCCACGCTGAGGTCTGTCCAACGCTGGTCCGACCATGCTGACTCCACACTCCAACACTGCTTCCATCACGTGGACTGGGAGATGTTTCGTATTGCGTCAGATAACATTGACGAATACGCTGATTCGGTGTGCGAGTTCATTAGAACGTGCGTTGAAGATGTCGTTCCCATAGCAACGATTAAAACATTCCCTAACCAGAAACCGTGGATTGATGGCAGCATTCGTGTGAAACTGAAAGCGCGAACCACTGCTTTTAATCAGGGCAAGGTGTCTGGTAACATGACCGAATACAAACAGTGCAGCTATTCCCTCCGCAAGGCTATCAAACAAGCTAAGCGCCAGTACAGAGACAAAGTAGAATCTCAATTCAACGGCTCAGACACAAGAGGCATGTGGCAGGGTCTACAGTCAATCACGGACTACAGGAAGAAATCCAGCCCAGTCACGGACCAGGATGTCTTGCTCCCAGGCAGACTAAATGACTTTTTTGCCCGCTTTGAGGACAATACAGTGCCACTGACACGGCCTGCTACGAAAACATGCGGTCTCTCCTTCACTGCAGCCGAGGTGAGTAAGACATTTAGACGTGTTAACCCTCGCAAGGCTGCAGGCCCAGACGGCATCCCCAGCCGCGCCCTCAGAGCATGCGCAGACCAGCTGGCCGGTGTGTTTACGGACATATTCAATCAATCCCTATACCAGTCTGCTGTTCCCACATGCTTCAAGAGGGCCACCATTGTTCCTGTTCCCAAGAAAGCTAAGGTAACTGAGCTAAACGACTACCGCCCCGTAGCACTCACATCCGTCATCATGAAGTGCTTTGAGAGACTAGTCAAGGACCATATCACCTCCACCCTACCTGACACCCTAGACCCACTCCAATTTGCTTACCGCCCAAATAGGTCCACAGACGATGCAATCTCAACCACACTGCACACTGCCCTAACCCATCTGGACAAGAGGAATACCTATGTGAGAATGCTGTTCATCGACTACAGCTCGGCATTCAAAACCATAGTACCCTCCAAGCTCGTCATCAAGCTCGAGACCCTGGGTCTCGACCCCGCCCTGTGCAACTGGGTACTGGACTTCCTGACGGGCCGCCCCCAGGTGGTGAGGGTAGGCAACAACATCTCCTCCCCGCTGATCCTCAACACTGGGGCCCCACAAGGGTGCGTTCTGAGCCCTCTCCTGTACTCCCTGTTCACCCACGACTGCGTGGCCACGCACGCCTCCAACTCAATCATCAAGTTTGCGGACGACACAACAGTGGTAGGCTTGATTACCAACAACGACGAGACGGCCTACAGGGAGGAGGTGAGGGCTCTCGGAGTGTGGTGTCAGGAAAATAACCTCACACTCAACGTCAACAAAACTAAGGAGATGATCGTGGACTTCAGGAAACAGCAGAGGGAACACCCCCCTATCCACATCGATGGAACAGTAGTGGAGAGGGTAGCAAGTTTTAAGTTCCTCGGCATACACATCACAGACAAACTGAATTGGTCCACTCACACAGACAGCATCGTGAAGAAGGCGCAGCAGCGCCTCTTCAACCTCAGGAGGCTGAAGAAATTCGGCTTGTCACCAAAAGCACTCACAAACTTCTACAGATGCACAATCGAGAGCATCCTGGCGGGCTGTATCACCGCCTGGTACGGCAACTGCTCCGCCCTCAACCGTAAGGCTCTCCAGAGGGTAGTGAGGTCTGCACAACGCATCACCGGGGGCAAACTACCTGCCCTCCAGGACACCTACACCACCCGATGTCACAGGAAGGCCATAAAGATCATCAAGGACATCAACCACCCGAGCCACTGCCTGTTCACCCCGCTATCATCCAGAAGGCGAGGTCAGTACAGGTGCATCAAAGCTGGGACCGAGAGACTGAAAAACAGCTTCTATCTCAAGGCCATCAGACTGTTAAACAGCCACCACTAACACTGAGTGGCTGCTGCCAACACACTGACACTGACTCAACTCCAGCCACTTTAATAATGGGAATTGATGGGAAATGATGTAAATATATCACTAGCCACTTTAAACAATGCTACCTTATATAATGTTACTTACCCTACATTATTCATCTCATATGCATACGTATATACTGTACTCTATATCATCGACTGTATCCTTATGTAATACATGTATCACTAGCCACTTTAAACTATGCCACTTTGTTTACATACTCATCTCATTTGTACATACTGTACTCGCTATGCTGCTCTGTACCATCACTCATTCATATATCCTTATGTACATATTCTTTATCCCCTTACACTGTGTACAAGACAGTAGTTTTGGAATTGTTAGTTAGATTACTTGTTATTACTGCATTGTCGTAACTAGAAGCACAAGCATTTCGCTACACTCGCATTAACATCTGCTAACCATGTGTATGTGACAAATAAAATTGGATTTGATTTGATTTGCATGTGGCCCCTCAAGGAAGCTAATTTCTAAGCTGACAAAGTATCCCTCACCCTGTAGAGAAACAGCAGACATGTCTTCTTAACTGTCCTACACCAACCAGGATCATTTCCCTCTTCAAATATAATGTCAAAGCGGATTTTGAGATCCTTATTGCTTTCTACAATAATAATCGCCTTGATTTTTTTATTTTTTATTTAACTATAATAAATATCATTAAACAGTTTATGGACAGGTGCATAGCTATGCGTCTTGTGTTCTTTGCCTCTTTAAAGTAAATGTGAAACAGAATGTTGAACAAGTTGGTTGAAATCACACAAATAATGTATGACTGACTGTGTGATCTACCCCACCTAATGCCACTTCCTTTTCTCTGTCTTTTCTTTCAGGTAAGTCAGTGCTTCTAACAACCTTTAAGGCGAAGACAGTGAGGAATGGCTTTGCTGTCGTTTAGGGGCTGAGGCCTCTCAATGGCTTCCTATCCATCAAAAGGTGAATGTTGGGATTGAGTGCGTTAACGGCGTAACACACTTACTGACACACGCTTCCTGATTGAAATCTCAGGCTCCTCTCTGTAAAGAGCCAATATTTCCTATGTGTGAAAACAGTTGTACTTGTGTATCGGCCATCGACGGGGTTGGAGAGCAGATATAATCACAGAATTATTCCCCCTCCATGATGTCACACACCAACACAATACACCGACTTGATTAGCATTATTCACTCCTTAATAGGTTTGTTCTTGTATATCTGTGTATGCCTACAGAGGCATGCTTATGGCAATAGCAGAATCAGGAAGGATGTGAGGGATGTAGGCCCACATCTGGTGTGATTGCACTTGTGTTTGTGTGCAGTGTATTCGGAAAGTATTCAGGCCCCTTGACTTTTTCCTCATTTTGTTATGTTACAGCCTTATTCTACAATGGATTAAATTTTTAAAATCCTCATCAATCTGCACATAATACAGAAATACCTTATTTACATAAGCATTCAGACCCTTTGCTATGAGACTCGAAATTGAGCTCCGTTGATCATCCTTGAGATGTTTCTACAACTTGATTGGAGTCCACCTGTGGTAAATTCAATTGACTGGACATGATTTGGAAAGGCACACACCTGTCTATATAAGGTCCCACATTTGACAGTGCATGTCAGAGCAAAACCCAAGCCATGAGGTCTAAGGAGTTGTCCGTAGAGCTCCGAGACAGGATTGTGTCAAGGCACAGATCTGGGGAAGGGTACCGAAATATTTCTGCAGCATTGAAGGTCCCCAAGAACATAGTGGCCTCCATCATTCTTAAATGGAAGAAGATTGGAACCACCAAGACTCTTCCTAGAGCTGGCCGCCCGGCCAAACTGAGCAATCGGGGGAGAAGGGCCTTTCAGGGAAGTGACCAATAACCCGATGGACATTCTGACAGAGCTATAGAGTTCCTCTGTGGAGATGGGAGAATCTTCCAGAAGGACAACCATCTCGGCAGCACTCCACCGTTCAGGCCTTTATGGTAGTGTGGGCAGACAGAAGCTACTTCTCAGTGAAAGGCACATGACAGTCCGCTTGGAGTTTGCCAAAAGGCACCTAAACAAGATTCTCTGGTCTGATGAAACCAAGATTGAACTTTTTGGCCTGAATGCCAAGCGTCATGTCTGGAGGAAACCTGGCATAACCCCTACGAAGAAGCATGGTTGTGGCAGCAACATGTTGTGGGAATGTTTTTCAGCGGCAGGGACTGGGAGACTAACCAGGATCGAAGGAAAGATAAATGAAGCAAAGTACAGAGAGCTCCTTGATAACAGCCTGCTACAGAGCTCTCAGGACCTCAGACTGGGGCGAAGGTTCACCTTCCAGAACGACAACGACCACACAGCCAAGACAACGCTGGAGTGCCATCGGGACAAGTCTCGGAATATGCTTGAATGACTGTGTGCTTATTTTTTAATGAATTTTCAAAACCAGTTTTTGCTTTGTCATTATGGGATATTGTGTGTAGATTGATGAGGGAAAGAAACACTTTCCGTTTTAGAATAAGGATATAACGTGACAGTGTGAAAATTGAAGGGGTCTGTATACAACCCGAATACACTGCGTACGATAACCAGTTGTTCATTGGTTGTATGGAGGTGTGCTTTTTTATTAAGTTAACTGCACTTCTGTTTTCTTGATGGCCCTATAAGTCACAGGCTATGTTGCGAGCTATAGTGGTTAGGTTCATGTTTAATACAGAGGCCCTAGGGCTGAAACACAGAAGCCCCAATGGGCGCTGTGCTTGTGAATGTATGAAGGCCCTATGGCAATATACCAGGTTGGATCTATGCTGATTGTGCTGGTGTTTGATAGCCTCATAGCCCACTCACTGTGCTTTGAGACTCCTGTGTGTGTGTGTGTGTGTGTGTGTGTGTTTGTGTGTCCGTACATTACAGCCCTAGAGTAGGATCACTGGCCCCATAACTCACCCTGTGAATAGTGAGCTGTAGTTGCTGTTGGGTTGTTCTCTCCCTGTGATGCATTGTGGGTGTAGCAGGGAAGCATTCTGGCTGAATAACGTAGATAAACAGTTAGAGACGGACTCCTGCTAGTCTTATCTGTACCCTTGAGGATCGCGTTCATCTTGTGTTTTAAACGCTTCTTCAATTCTTCTTGTTTCTTTTGAACGTATCGAGGTATGTTCCCACTCCATCTCCTCTCCTATTAAGTAAATGCAGAATACAGCCTTCACATTTAAATGAATCACTCTCAATGGTACTCAGAGGGTTAACCAATGGTCAATGAGGGCCTGTAGATTTGTCTGTATAAATAGAACATGCAGTGGTTTGAATATCTAAATGCTTCTGTCTGAATTCCTTGGATTTTCAGCAGAAAACAATTCCGCAAAATAGAATAGCTAATAGAATTGATAATGCCTGGAAAGGCAGTTCTGCTATCACTACCCCTCTGGCTAAAATGGGCAGGTCATGAGCTGAGCAAACTGTTCTGAATATTGTTGATTCCTCTGAGAAATATAAGGCCTTTCATAACCTCCTTGCAAGAACCATCGATTAGAAATGCAGGTTTAGATGCTGAAATCCCATCTGATAAATAAATAGTACAATCATACCAGAACTTCAGAAAGACTCCCCCAAGCTATATCAAACAGATCAGAGTCTAAAATGTAGATGGATCTGTTTGATTTAACTGGAGGTAGGTAGTGTAAGGTCCATGTGTACATTTGGAAAGATGTGATGGGTCTGCAAGTGATGATTGAAACTAGTCATTCTGTATCCAGTGGAAATAATTACTCTCAATGGAAACTCAGAGCAGCCCCTTGCTCAGCGCCACACAGTTGATTACGTTCAACTGTGAGTGTCTCGGAGTTCCGTGCATCACCAAGCATTGAAAATGACTCCTCCAGCGACTGAGATCATTCCTGTCAGGGAATGATAAATATATGCTACACGACTCTACTGATGTCCTATAGCCTCAGTTACAAAGGGAAGCTAAATTATTTTCCTCTTGAATAGCCTATCCATGTAGAGTTTCATAACATTCTGACAAATAATAATGTTTAGTCCGATTTTACATTTAAATCATGTATCTTGAAGAATGATGATTACCTTGTGAAATAATATACATTCTAATGAATACTGACTGACCTTATGACATCTGTTGAATGGAATTGAATTGATCGAAGATTGAATATGTCCAGATACTTTCCAGTGGATCCGTTTCATGCCAAAATGAAAGCAGATCACCCTTGATAGTAGTTAGCCCTTTTTGAAGTGGTGGCTAACTGACAGGTCCTGCTGCATCCCGGGGCTGTATTCGGTATTCTGAATGTTACCAGCTATAGGAGGACATCCTGTGTTGACGGACAGACTCTTTCTATATGTCGTTATCAATAAAACCTCAAAATAGCCTTTGATTTGGCTGCTGGGGGCAAGCAGATACCCATCTCTGCTAACACTATTGACAACTATGTGCCATGTTCAAGGGATTGTTTAATAAATGTTATAACTATTTAGTTTTAATATCATTAACACCTTGAAGAGCATAGTCAGAACAAGACATTTTCGATTATTCCACATTTAGCTCTATCATCAGAGTTATACAGTAATCAGTAAACATCAATTGATCATGTCTTTTCAGATACGTCGAGGTAGCCAGATCTATTTGGCATTTAGCTAGCTAGCTGGCTAAGCAAACAACATGTCTTGTTTAGCTTGCTTCATCCGAGATAAGGCTTTTGGAAAGAGCTTGACGTCGTCCTGGTTAAGTTGTCAGTCGGACTACTGTCATCACCACTTCAGATGGCAAGGAAATCAAACCATAGTTTATCCCCAGAAAGTTAGCTTGTTAACTAGCCATATTGACGTAATCTGTTAGCTAGCTAGACAATTTGACTTGGTCCATCAATCAATGTAGCCTATCATGTATGTCAGTCGTGATCACACACTATTTAAAAACAATGTTGAAAAGGGGATAATGTTAGCTAACTTCTCTTGATAGGCTTACATTGGTTGGAGAAAAGAAGTACATTTGGTTTACTTATCACTATGTTTAAACAACTGTACAAAGTTTCTAATAATCGCATTTGCGATCACTTTTGATAATGGTGTTTTCCCGCTGATGTAACATTTGTGCTTATAGCCTACTGTTGTGTATGCATTTCTGCTCTTTTAATGTGAAGAAATAGCCTAATAGTTTATCAGATTTTATGCTAAATTATCTGATCTGTTGCGTCAGCCTCATTGTGTAAAAACGTTGTTTAAAAAAAATAAATCCTAATGGTTGTATTCATTTGGGATCTATCACATTCCACAACTGTCTCAGACCATGTTTGGAATATTTATTTCTTGCACAGAATAGAATAGGTCAATTGTCCTATGATGGATAGTAAATTAACATAGGCTAGTGCTTTTGCTGTTCGTTAGAACTACTAATCTTGTTTGCTGACGAAAAGTATGTTTGGACAGTTCTTCCGATATCTTCAATGGCTGTCTTCACTTGTAGCCGGTGAGAAAGATCCGATCACGTGATGAAGAGCCATGTGAGTGAGAGGTGCTTTGGAGCAGCAGCACTAAGGGAGAAGGGAACAGCGGCCACTGGCCACAAAATGCATTGATGTTTTAGGGTGCATTACGGCCACACAAAGGGGATGCCGCCGGGAAATTCAAGGCATTATCAAGTGCTTGTCAAATTGTGAGTAAGAGACCGATGAAGAGTGTACAACCTGCGCAAAAAAAAAACAAAGCTGAGCTCATGCCTTTGCAAGCAACTTTTTTCAAATTAGTCGCACCATGCGGCCTTACAATGTATTAAAAATCAAAACATATAGTCCAACATTTGTAGAACAACTACATTTACATTAATAAATCTAAATTAAGCATATAGGAGTACCTATTTTTTTGTTAACCGTTCAAAACAGGATAGCCGCATGTGGGCACTCCCTTATACCGTTTGGAGAAAATATCCTTTCATTTAGCTTTGTTCAATTGAATTCTTCATACTATAAAATAATATAAAATAATGCCACGGAATTCTAAGCAAATCTTGTCTGCTAAATGAACTTGTGTAGTCCACAGCCATATGGCCTAGCCAGATCAGGGACAACTCAGAGTATGCTATTCTGTTCTTCTGAAATAGACTACATTTTCTTCATATCATGTTTCTTTAGACCTATCTAAAATAAATAATGGTTTTATTGTGAAGGTGTAGGCTATATTACATGGACTTTTTAAAATGTAGATGTTCCAAAGGTCTGCATCAGTGGCTTGTAGTGTGGAAGCCAGGAGATGCTAAATGTGTTTATGTTAATCAACGGTCAATTACCTTGAGACCAACAGTTATTTGCTAGAATTTTGTGACTGCCATAGCCCTAAGCATCACATCAATTAGACAGAGTGAATGTAGACTGACTGGGAATCATTCATGAATCTGGTCGGGATATATGATCTTATATGAGGCACGGTCTAGGGCTCTCTGAGGACCTATTTATCAGACAGGTCTGAGGGGGATCTCATGGCACTCTGGCTTATCATGGCACTGATGGAGAAAGAGAGGGAGAGTTCTCACAAAGCCAGAACTGCCAGGC
The DNA here is from genome assembly GCF_057628025.1 of Oncorhynchus mykiss. NCBI lineage: Eukaryota > Metazoa > Chordata > Actinopteri > Salmoniformes > Salmonidae > Oncorhynchus > Oncorhynchus mykiss. Next base: position 9,272,156 of record NC_143045.1, read on the forward strand.
CCAGAGAGCAGAGAGTAAAGTGGCAGCTCTGGGTCAAGCCTGGCTCCGATGACGGACGCACCTTATCAGCTTTTCCTCAATAGCCACTACATCAGTTTAGACAGCCCTCTGAAAGTACACTTTCATTGTTGTGAGGGAGAGCCTCTACATGGGCTTTGTCATAAAATATGAAATAATATTAACAGATTCAGCGAGGGGAACACTGAACTCCGCTGGTAAGTGACTTCAATGGGCTGAGGAATTCTTGAGATGACAGACAGGGAATGACAGCAACATTATAACTGTGTCCCCCATTTTTTCACTATGAGAAACACTATTATATTTTGATTGCAAAAAGCCTTGCAGATGGGATGATACAAACATTTATTTCTCCATTGAAGTGTGTGTGTGTGTGTGTGTGTGTGTGTGTGTGTGTGTGTGTGTGCACGCGCAAGGGGATTAATCCTGCTAATAAAGGCAAATAATGTGTGATGTTTGGGTAAAAATTACAGCAGTGTTGAATCAGATTATCAATTAAAGTGTGAAAATAGACATTATCTCTTTGCCCAAAGACAGTCAAGGCCTAATCTGTGAAGCAGGTATTAAAATTACGCTATGCTTGTTATGTGTGCCATGACACATACACCTTTGCATGCTGAGCTTCCCAAGGGAAAAAGTGGGACAAAAATCTGTCAATCAAGAGTGTTTCTAAAGAAGAGACGCTCGTTTCTTTTTATCTATGGAGCTCTAAGGGGCATGAAACACAGATGTCGTCTGACACCTCGAAATCTAAGGTACACTTAGAAGTGTACCTTAGAAGAGAGAGATAAAGGTATAAAGAACAAAACTGATGAGATAAAATGTCTAGTGTGTCAGGAAAAGGTTACTGTCATGCTTTGTTATCTGGCCATCACCAGAAGCAGAATATAGCTTGTTACACTAGACACACTCTCTGTTCTCCCAGAGTCAACATGTACTGTCATGTTTCACTGTTCTCATCCACTCAGAGAGGAACATTAGTGTTCGGACAGAAAACTCCCCGAAATCCACCATGATTGCCTTTCTCCGACTGTAAATATGGCTGATGCCAGTAAACCTGTTACGCTCCCTCACAGCACCAAACAATACCCTTACATTATTAACAGGTCTTAAGGCTCATGCTCAGCAGTAGAAATAAAATCTCATAGAAGTTCATCCATGATTATTATTAAAACCCTCCAAAGAGACACATGACGGAGTTTATGATATCAATATGTGGTGTTTTGCTCAAGGGTACGTGGAATATTGCGGATCCAGAAAACTCTCTCTGGTATTTTGAGTTTGATGGTAATTCCAAAGCCACTGTATCGTTCATAATAGTCACCGGTAATGGCTATGACAGTGAGCTGGTACTCAAAATAGAAGAGGCTGTGATATGACTGCTGAAGCACAGGTGACATTCTTCTTGTGACTTGATTGGTACACTCCTACAATGCCCTCTAGAACCTGTAATACAGAATAGCCTAAATGGAGCCACGTCCAAAAAGTAAAGGTGATAGATTGTTTCCTGTAATGGATGCTTTGAAGTAATATCAGACCGGTGCAAAGATTTTGCTCAGACTATTTTGGGCTGCTGTGTGGCTCCAAGATTAAGACGTCTGGATGAAATGCTTTGTGTGTGTGTGTGTGTATGTGTGTGACCTGCCTCACTATAAGATGACTTGTGTGTCTCTTCTCTCTCAATAGGATGTGATTAGTGGGATGGCCGGACGAGAGGTACCATTTCACTGACAGCTGAACAGAGAAACCATGGTTTATTAGAGGACTGTCAGTCTGTCTTTTCTATATAATACAATGTGCCCCCTTAAGAGTGAACAGGCTTTGAACAGTTGGCACTTTGGCTTGGACATTGACTTATTTCCACTTGCTGTTCAGAATCTCTACGATTAATCAACATGAGTTACAGTATGCCTTTATTAATGTAAAGCTTCTCTTTACTATGAGATCAATCATCTTGAAGGTTTATTTCATTTGTAATAATGAAAACCCTTATTAAAACCATAGAGGGACTTCATAATACAAACTGCTCAGGGCTCCTGGCCTCCGGTGCGTCTCTTCGGCCCAGGTTATCCTGCGCCAGCTCTACGCACGGTATCCCCAGTTCGCCAGGACAACCCAGTGCGGCCTGTTCCAGCTTCCCACACTTGCAAGGCTACGGGGGGTATCCAGCCAGGACGAGTTGTGCTAGCTCTGCGGTCCAGACCTCCAGTGCACCTCCACGGCCCAGTGTGTCCTGCGCTGGCTCTACGCACTATGCCTCCAGTGCACCGTCATAGCCCAGTGCGTCCTGTGCCAGTTCTCCACACTCACCGAGCTAGAGTGGGTATCCAGCCAAGACTTGTTGTGGCAGCTCCACTCACTAGGCTGCCAGTATGTCTCCTCCGTCCGGTGAGACCTGTTCCGGCTCCACGTTTGAAGCCTCCAGTGATGATCCATGGCCTGAAACTCCCAGTGATGGTCCATGGCACGAAGCCTCCAGCGTTGAACCCCGGTCCGGAGCCTCCGGCGTTGAACCCCGGTCCGGAGCCTCCGGCATTGAACCCCGGTCCGGAGCCTCCGGCGTTGAACCCCGGTCCGGAGCCTCCGGCGTTGAACCCCGGTCCGGAGCCTCCGGCTTTGAACCCCGGTCCGGAGCCTCCGGCGTTGAACCCCGGTCCGGAGCCTCCGGCGTTGAACCCCGGTCCGGAGCCTCCGGCGTTGAACCCCGGTCCGGAGCCTCCGGCGTTGAACCCCGGTCTGGAGCCTCCGGCGTTGAACCCCGGTCCGGAGCCTCCGGCGTTGAACCCCGGTCCGGAGCCTCCGGCGTTGAACCCCGGTCCGGAGCCTCCGGCGTTGAACCCCGGTCCGGAGCCTGCGGCGTTGAACCCCGGTCCGGAGCCTGCGGCGTTGAACCCCGGTCCGGAGCCTGCGGCGTTGAACCCCGGTCCGGAGCCTGCGGCGACGGTACCCGGTCCGGAGCCTGCGGCGACGGTCCCCGGTCCGGAGCCTGCGGCGACGGTCCCCGGTCCGGAGCCTGCGGCGACGATCTGCGGCCCGGTTCCGCCAGCGATGATCTGCAGCCCAGTTCCTCCAGTGAAGGTCCATGCACCAAATCCACCACCAAGAGCGAAGGGATCTGCGGGCAAAGGGTGGTCTACGTCCCGCACCGGAGTTGCCCACCCGGACCCTCCCCTTTAGAGTCAGGTTTTGCGGCCCCACCTTTGGGGTGGGGGGGTACTGTCACGCCCTGGCCATAGAGGCTTTTATACTCTATTTTGGTTAAGCCAGGGTGTGACTAGGGTGGGCATTCTAGTTTCTTTATTTCTATGTTTTCTATTTCTTTGTTTTTTTGCTGAGTGTGGTTCCCAATCAGAGGCAGCTGGTTATCGTTGTCTCAGATTGAGGATCACATATACGTTGTCATTCTCCTTTTGGTGTGTGTGGGATCTTGTGTTTTTGTTAGCTCTGTGAAGCCTGCAGAACGTGACGTTCGTTATTCTTTTGTTGTTTTGTTTGGTGTTCTGAGTAATTAAAGTATCATGAACACTCACCACGCTGCACCTTGGTCTCTTTCCAACGACGGACGTTACACCCTCAACAAACTTCACTGGACTTTATGCAAACTGGAAACCATATATCCTGAGGCTGCATTTTTTGAAGCTGGGGATTCTAACAAAGCAAATTTGAGAACAAGGCTACCTAAATTCTTTCAGCATATTGATTGTAGTACTTGCACCGCCAAAACACTGGATCACTACTACTCCAATCACTTGCTCCTCCCTTCCTATAGGCAGACACTCAAACAGGATGTACCCGTGAAAAGGACTGTTTAACGCTGGTCTGACCAATCGGAATCCACACTTCAAGATTGTTTTGATCACCCGGACTGCGACATGTTCCGGGTAGCCTCAGAGAATAATATTGATTTATACGCTGATTCGGTGACTGAGTTTATAAGGAAGTGCATAGGAGATGTTGTACCCACTGTGACAATGAAAACCTACCCTAGGTGGCGGCATTCATTTCTTTCTAAACACTTCTTTGCCCGCTTTGAGGATAATACAGTGCCACTGACGTGGCCCACTACCAAGGACTGTGGGCTCTCCTTCTCCATGGTCGACGTGAGTAAGACATTTAGACGTGTTAACCCTCGCAAGGCTGCTGGCCCAGATGGCAACCCTAGCCGCGTCCTCAGAGCATTCGCAAACCAGCTGGCTGGTGTGTTTACGGACATATTCAATCTCTCCCTATCCCAGTCTGCTGTCCCCACATGCTTCAAGATGGCTACTATTGTTCCTTTACCCAAGAAGGAAAAGGAAACTGAAAGGTAACTGAACTAAATGACTATCGGCTTGTAGCATTCACTTCCGTCATCATGAAGTGCTTTGTGAGACTAGTCATGGATCATATTACGTCCACCTTACCTGTCACCCTAGACCCACTTCAATTTGCTTACTGCCCCAATAGGTCCACAGACAATGCAATTGCCATCACACTGTACACTGCCCTATCCATGTAAGAATGCTGTTCAGCTCAGCACTCAACACCATAGTACCCTCCAAGCTCATAATTATTCTTGAGGCCCTGGGTCTCAACCCCGCTCTGTGCAATTGGGTCCTGGACTTCCTGACGGGCAGCCCCCAGGTGGTGATGGTAGGAAACAACATCTCCACTTCGTTGATCCTCAACACTGGGACCCCACACGGGTGCATGCTCAGTCCCCTCCTGTACTCCCTGTTCACCCATGACTGCGTGGCCATGCACACTTCCAACTCAATCATCAAGTTTGCAGATGACACAAGAGTAGTAGGCTTGATTACCAACAATTATGAGACAGCATATAGGGAGGAGGTGAGGGCCCTCGGAGTGTGATGTCAAGAAAACAGTCTCACTCAACGTCAACAAAACAAAGGAGATAATCGTGGACTTCAGGAAACAGCCAAGGGAGCACCCCCCTATCCTTATCGATGGGACAGCAGTAGAGAAGGTGGAAAGTTTTAAGGTCCTCGGCGTACACATCACGGACAAACTGAAATTGTCAGACCCCACATACAGTGTGGTGAAGAAGGCGCAATAGCGCCTCTTCAATCTCAGGAGGCTGAAGAAATTTGGCTTGTCACCTAAAACCCTCAAACTTTTACAGATCCATAATTGAGAGCATCATGTCGGGCTGCATCACCGCCTGGTATGGCAACTGCACTGCCCATAACCGCAGGGCTCTTCAAAGGGTGGTGTGGTCTGCACAACGCATCACCGTGGGCAAACTACCTGCCCTCCAGGACACTTAACAGCACCCGATGTCAAAGGAAGGTAGAAAAGATAATCAAGGACAACAACCCCACTACCATCCAGAAGACGAGGTCAGTACAGGTGCACCAAAGCTGGGACCGAGAGACTGAAAAATAGCTTCTATCTCAAGGCAATCAGACTGTTAAACACCCATCACTAACACAGTGAGGCTGCTGCCTACATACAGACTTGAAATCATTGGCCACTTTAGTAAATGGATCACTAGTCACTTTAAACAATGCCACTTTAATAATGTTTACGTATCTTGCATTACTCATCTCATAAGTATATACTCTATTTTATACCATGTATTGCATCTTATCTATGCCGCTCGTCATTGCTCATCCATATATTTAAACGTATATATTCTTATTCCATTCCTTACTTAGATTTGTGTGTATAGGTAGTTGTTGTGGAATTCTTAGATGACTTGTTAGATATTGCTGCACTGTCGGAACTAGAAGCACAAGCATTTTGCTACACTCACAATAACATCTGCTAACTACAGTATATGTCTGTAACCCATACAATTTGATTTGATTTGAACCCTCTTAGAAAGGGGTCATTATGGAGGTAACACGGAAGTGGATTTTTTACATTTTTATAAGGGCTCGGTAAATACCAGTCATAACCTGATTTTATGAAACATATACAATAATTGGACCATGTTGTAATATGGGGTCAGGGTCATTCTGGACTGGCCGGTGCATGGTAGAGAAAATATCTTTAGAGTTCGAAAAGTACACTCAAAACCATGAAAAGAAATAACCCAAGGAGGCTGAGATGCAAAAATAATGTAATACGTTTAATCCATGCTTGAAAGAATAGCTCAAGTGAAAGTACAAGGTGCTATATAAAAATATAATAGACGAGGAACGGCGCACACGTTTCGGCCTCATGCCTTCATCAGTGTTGTACAAGCAAAGTAAGAAGACATGTACTTAAGAAGACACACCTGCTGTGAGTAACAGGCACAACAGGTGCAGGCAGATGGTTGATTAGAGACTGGCGAATCGGGAGTCGATGCATATTAACAAGGAATATATAGAAGAGTATCAAAAATGGACAATTCAAATGTCAAATACAATTGTAAAGAGACAACAGTCTGGGCTACATAACAATATCAGAAGCAATAGATATGAAATACTCAAGTAGGCTGAAAAGGTCAGAGAGTGGGGGGAGGGGAGATAGAAAATAAAACATGTAATATTGTCTAATCTCTTCTGAGTCTTATTTGATAGGAGTTCAATCACTAAGTTTTCATTTCAAGTGTGTGTGTGTAACGGCAGATTTCCTCCTCTTCGTCTATAATTATAAAAAAAAATTGACATGTTTGTACTCAAAACATCACCAACCGAACTACCTTTCAATCTAGACAAGTTTTTTTTTTTTTTTGTAAAAAAACTGCCCAAAATGAGAGTTTCTTTCCTCCTGTCTCTGTGTCCCCCCCCCCCCCCCTTGAAATCTCATTAATGCGGGGAGATAATGACCTGTGAAGTCATGCGGAACCCCCATTTTATGAAACTGTGCAATGTAGCATGACTCAACTATTACTATGCAATATCAAAGAAAAGAAAAAAAAACACAATTGTCAGTCTCACTAAAAATATACAAGCCCTCAAATTTACTAGGCAAAGTAACAGGGATCATTTAGCCTGCCTGGGATGCAGACCTGACTTTAAGACTTCAATAAAACCTCATGGAGCACGAATGATAGCTAGGGCCCTGCCAGTGTCTGAGTAATCACCTCGTTCCACTTGTGTGAATATTCTGCAGGTTGTCTGGCAGACATTATTAACCTAGCTTGTGTTCGAAGATGAGCCCCTTTTCTCTGCATTCTGAAAGCGTCTTCCTGACGATAAAGAAAGCCAGTATATTTCTTCATGAAATTTAAGCACTTGTGTTAAAGGGGTTTCAAACACAATATAGATTGGGTTTGATGTATGCAACATGCTCAGGGCGTTAATGATACCACCTGGCAAAACAAAAGGATTATGTCATCATGGTCACCATAGACTAACCTTGTATAAAAAAATCTGATGACGTTATTTCAAAGGTACAAATGTATCTTCAACATTATATCCACTATATATAACAAAAACAACAGGCTGGGCAGCACTTCCTACTGGCCTGCTCTATCTACAGCTATCCATTTGGTCTCCCAGCCCTGTGTCACACCCTGACCTTCGAGCTTTTTATGTCTCTATTTTGGTTTGGTCAGGGTGTGTTTTGGGTGGGCATTCTATGTTTTATTTTCTATGTTTATGTATTTCTTTGTTTTGGCCGGGTATGGTTCTCAATCAGGGACAGCTGTCATTCGTTGTCTCTTATTTGGAATCATACTTAGGTAGCCTTTTCCCTTTGTTATTTGTGGGAAGTTGACTTGTGTTAGTGGCACTTTGCACTCGTAAGCTTCACGGTTGTTCATTTTGTTTCTTGTTTTGTTGGCGTCATTCCAAAATAAAATAAAATGTACGCTCATCACGCTGCTGGCCTACTTCCTTCGACGGCCTTGACAGAACTTCCCACCACAAAAGGACCAAGCAGCGTGGTAAGGGGGACTCATGGACTTGGGAGGAAATCCTGGATGGTAAGGGACCCTGGAGGCAGGCTGGGGAATATCGGCGTCCTAAGGAGGAGCTGGAGGCAGCAAAGACGGAACGGCGGCGATATGAGGAGGCAATTCAGCGAAGTAGGCACGAGAGGCAGCCCCAAAACATTTTTTTGGGGGGGGTACACTGGGAGATTGGCAGAGTCAGGTTATAGACCTGAGCCAATTCCCTGTGCTTACCGTGTGGAGAGAGTGACTAGTCAGGCACCAGGTTATGCGGCGCTGCGCCGTGTGTCTCCAGTGCGCTCTCATAGCCCGGTGCGCTCTCTGCAAGCTCCCCGCAGTTGCCATGCTAGAGTTGGCATTCAGCCAGGAGGGATTGTGCCGGCTCAGCGCTCCTGGTCTCCGGTGCGTCTCTTCGGCCTAGGTTATCCTGCGCCAGCTCTATGCACGGTATCCCCAGTTCGCCAGGAGAACCCAGAGCGCCCTGTTCCAGCTCCCCGCACGTACCGGGCTAAAGTGGCCATGCAGCCAAAATTAGAGGTGCAAGTGCTAAGCACCAGAGCTCCAGTGCTCCCCCACAGCCCGGTTCGACCTGTGACTGCCCTCTGGAGGTGCCAGGCTAGAGTGGGCATTCAGCCTGGAGGAGTGGTGCCAAGGCTACGCACCAGATCTCCAGTGCTCCCCCACAGCCCGGTTTATCCTGTGCCGCCTCCACGGACCAGGCCTCCAGTAGGTCTCCCCAGCCTGGTTCATCCCGTGCCTCCTCCACGGACCAGGCCTCCAGTAGGTCTCGAGGGTGCCCAGTCTGGGGCCCGCAGCGAGGGTGCCCAGTCTGGGGCCCGCAGCGAGGGTGCCCAGTCTGGGGCCCGCAGCGAGGGTGCCCAGTCTGGGGCCCGCAGCGAGGGTGCCCAGTCTGGGGCCCGCAGCGAGGGTGCCCAGTCTGGGGCCCGCAGCGAGGGTGCCCAGTCTGGGGCCCGCAGCGAGGGTGCCCAGTCTGGGGCCCGCAGCGAGGGTGCCCAGTCTGGGGCCCGCAGCGAGGGTGCCCAGTCTGGGGCCCGCAGCGAGGGTGCCCAGTCTGGGGCCCGCAGCGAGGGTGCCCAGTCTGGGACCCGCAGCGAGGGTGCCCAGTCTGGGACCCGCAGCGAGGGTGCCCAGTCTGGGACCCGCAGCGAGGGTGCCCAGTCTGGGACCCGCAGCGAGGGTGCCCAGTCTGGGGCCCGCAGCGAGGGTGCCCAGTCCGGGGTCAGCCACAGGGGTCCCAGCACCAGGGGCGGTACCAAAGTGGGGTGAGCAAGAGGTGGAGCGGGGTCTATGTCCTGCACCAGAGCCGCCAGCGCAGAGATGCCCACCCAGACCCTCCAATAGGTTATTTTTTGTCTCTTATGGTTTGGTCAGGATGTGATTTGGGTGGGCATTCTATGTTCTATTTTCTATGTTTTTGTATTTCTTTGTTTTGGCCGGGTATGGTTCTCAATCAGGGACAGCTGTCATTCGTTGTCCATAATTGGGAATCATACTTAGGTAGCCTTTTCCCTTTGTTATTTGTGGGAAGTTGACTTGTGTTAGTGGCACTTTGCACTCGTACGTTTCGTGGTTGTTCATTTTGTTTCTTGTTTTGTTGGCGTCATTCCAAAAGAAAATAAAATATACGGTCTTTGGTCTACTTCCGGCCGTGACACCCTGCTTAAGCTTTGATATTTGTCACTGACTACTAACAATGTGCTATCGTGAGAATGACTATTAAAAAGGTTTCTTAATAACTAAATAGATTAGTTAAACATTGTGTGTTTGAGCTACAGACTTCTGTGGTTGTACCATTGGATTAATCTATACTGAACAAAAATATATACGCAACATGCAATAATTTCAACGATTTTACTGAGTTACAGTTCATATAAGGAAATTAGTCAATTCAAATAAATTCAATAGGCCCTAATCTATGGATTTCACATGACTGGGCAGGGGTGAAGCCATGGGTGGGTTTGGGAGGGCATAGGCCCACCCACTGGGGAGCCAGGCCCAGCCAATCAGAATGCCCCCTCAGACGATCTCACAGGTGAAGAAGCCGGCGGTGGAGGTCCTGGACTAGTGTGGTTGTGAGGCCGGTTGGACCTACTGCCAAATTCCCTAAAACTATGTCAGAGGCAGCTTATGGTGGATAAATTAACATTCAATTATCTGGCATTCCTGTTTGACAGCATTGCACATTTTAAAGTGGCCTTTTATTGTCCCCAGCACAAACTGCACCTGTATAATGATCATGCTGTTTAATCAGCTTCTTGATATGCCACACCTGTCAGGCGGATCGATTATATTGGAAAAAGAGAAATGCTCACTAACAGGGATGTAAACAAATTTGTGCACAACAATTTAGAGAATATTTCTGGGATTTTTTTTCAGCTCATGAAACATTGGCCCAACACTTTACATGTTGTGTTTATATTTTTGTTCAGTGTGTTTCTTCTGCATCTGTATATGCCAACGTTAGTTGTGATTAACGGGGGCTGAGCTAGAGCAGTGTTTGTGAGACAGATGGTTTGCGCTACAAACTACTAAAAGCTATCTATGAAAAGCTGAGACTCACAAATACTCACTAGTAACATGTAGCCTAGCAGTCCCGAGCGTTGGGCCAGTATTTGAAAGGTTGCTGGTTCGGATCCCCGAGCAGAGTAAGGAACTTAACCCTAATTGCTCCTGTAAATCGTTCTGGATAAGAGCGTCTGCTAAATTCAAAATATATACAATACCAGTCAAAAGCTTGGACACACCTACTCATTTAAGGATTTTCTTTGAAGAATAATAGTGAAGACATCAAAAGTCTGAAATAACAAAAGTCTGAAATAACACATGGAATAATGTAATAACCAATAGAGATACTTCAAAGTAGCCACCCTTTGCCAACTTTGACAACTTTGCACATTCTTGGCATTCTCTCAACCAGCTTCAGGAGGTAGACATCTGGAACGCATTTCAAATATCAGGTGTGCCTTTATTTTTTTCCTTAATGCTTTTGAACCAATCATTAAGGAATTTATTTCCTTAATGCTTTTGAGCCAGTCATTTGTGCTGTGACAAGGTAGGGGTGGTAGACAGAAGATAGCCCTATTTGGTAAAAGACCAAGTCCATATTATGGCAAAAACAGCTCAAATAAGAAAAGAGAAACAAAAGTCCATCATTACTTTAAGACATGAAGGTCAGTCAGTCCGGAAAATGTTAAGAACTTTTAAAGTGCAGTCGCAAAAAAACGAATGAGGACTGCCACAGGAAAGGAAGACCCAGAGTTACCTCTACTGCAGAGGAAAATTCATTAGAGTTACCAGCCTCAGAAATTGCAGCCCAAATAAATGCTTCACAGAGTTCAAGTAGACTCATCTCAACATCAACTGTTCAGAGGAGACTGCGTGAATCAGGCATTCATGGTCGAATTGCTGCAAAGTAACCACTACTAAAGGACACCAATAATAAGAAGAGACTTTCTTTGATCAAGATGGGCAATAGGCATTAGACTGGTGGAAATCTGTCCTTTGGTCTGATGAGTCCATATTTGAGATTTTTGGTTCCAACCGCCTGTGATATGCAGAGTAGGTGAACGGATGATTTCCACATGTGTGGTTCCCACCGTGAAGCATGGAGGAGGAGGTGTGATGGTGTGGAGGTGCTTTGCTGGTGACACTGACAGTGATTTATTTAGAATTCAAAGCACACTTAACCAGCATGGCTACCACAGAAATCTGCAGCGATACGCCATGCCATCTGGTTTGCGCTTAGTGGGACTATCATTTGTTTTTCAACAGGCCAATGACCCAAAACACACCTCTAGGCTGTGTAGGGGTTATTTGACCAAGAAGGAGAGTGATGCAGTGCTGCATCAGATGACCAGGCCTTCACAATCACCTGAACTCAACCCAATTGAGATGGTTTGGACTGCAGAGTGAAGGAAAAGCATCGAACAAGTGCTCAGCATATGTGGGATCTCCTTCAAGACGGTTGGAAAAGCATTCCTCATGAAGCTTTTTGAGAGCATGCAACGAGTGTGCAAAGCTGTCATCAAGGCAAAGGGTGGCTACGTTCAAGAATTTAAAATATATGTTTAACACTTTTTTGGTTACGGTGTGATTCCATGTGTTATTTAATAGTTTAGGTCTTCACTATTATTCTACAATGTAAAAAATAAACAACCTTGAATGAGTCAGTGTGTCCAAACTTTTGACTGGTACTCTGTTTTGCTCACAAGCCGCACAACAGTGGACAGTACTGCATCACAACACACGTGGGTACTTGACCCACTACTATTATCCTGTAGTGCCTTTAAAGAAATACATATCAACTTACATGGATGTCTTTTTACATATCAACTACACCCCTGTCTCCTCCTACTGTGTGGGAGTAGTTAAAAGTGTTAGGCGGAGCAGAACAGGGGAACCCAAGAGCAGACTCCGACCAGGAAACAGGGATGAATGAACCAAGAATGTTATTGTTACACAGGGAAAGATGAAGGGCAGATCCAGGGAAGCTCAGATGAGTTGTAGGAAACCAGATGTGGAGGCTGAGGTTGGAGTGAGCTGGGTTGGGACAGGGTAAACAGGTCCTGAGGGGAATCCAAAGGAGTAGTGGTGAGTTGAATCCAGAAGAGGGTAGCAGGGTGGTGAGCGGTGAAACATGAGACAGGAGCCAGAGTCAGAGCAGCAAAAATGCAGTGAGAGGAGAAACAGCATCAGACAAGGAAACAGGCACAGCAGGATACAGGCACTTAAATAATAATAAATAGCATGACTGACTTAACGGAGATTACGATCTGGCAAAGTGGAAGTAGCAGGACTGAGTATTTGTAGAGGTCTTGATTATGGAACGGGTTGCAGCTGGTTGGGAACTGCTCTGACTCCATCACAACCACACAATCATACACAAAGAGAGAGGGAGAGGGAACTGGGGGAATGGCTGCAGGTCAAGGAGACACCGGATGTCCACTAGGGGGTGTGGCAGGAGCAGATGTGACAAAAAGCATATCATACACAGCTTTTGACAACAAACAGCGCACTAAACGGTTATTGGAGATATCTCAACTCATTCTAGATGTGAACAACAGATGTCTCTTCTGTGACTCATGAACTCTACAAAGAGAGACTGCTACACCAATTGGAATTTGACAAGCTTTCCACCAAAGAAACCACGCATAAATGTAATGCACACGGAGAGAAAGCTGGCAAGTTGTTATCTCACAAGCTTAGACATTCCTCTGCTAGCAGCACCATAACTGCAATCTTTGTTGCAGCTGATTTATCTTCGACCAATCCCAAAGAAATCAACAATCAATTTAAGCAATTCTACTCTGCTCTTTACTCGTCAGAGGCTCTTCCTAACACATCTTGTATGAACGCATTTCTAGACAATCTGGACATCCCCTGCCTCATTTCAGATGAACAAAATAACATGAATGCCTCTATAAGTGATTCATTATTTACAATGACAGCCTACACCGGCCAAACCTGGACGACGCAGGGGCAATTGTGCGCTGCCCTATGGGACTCCCAATCACAGCCGATTGTGATACAGCCTGGAATCGAACCATGGTGATTGTAGTGATACTTCTAGCACTGACATGCAGTGCCTTAGACTGCTGCGCCACTCGGGAGCTACTCGGGCACTCCAGTCCATGCAGAGCGGTAAAGCTCCTGGGCCTAATGGCTTCCCTATTAAATTGTATAAAGTATTCTCCTCCAAACTATCCCCTATCCCCAAACGGGATTTATCTCAGGTAGGCAATCTTTCTATAATATGCGCTGGCTATTTAATGTTCTCTGTTCTGCCAATTAAAATCAACAGCCAGAGGTCGTCATCTCTCTTGATGCTGAGAAGGCTTTCGACCGGGTAGAGTGGGAATATCTATTTACATTACTAGGGAGATTTGGGTTTGGCCCGTCATTCCTTTCCTGGATTAAGTTTTTGTACTTGTCCCCAGTGGCTTCTGTTTGCAACAACCATGTTACTTCCAGCTAATTCCCTCTCCACCGGGGGGCCATGCATGGTTGTTGTTTATCCCCTTTCCTATTTGATATGGCTATTGAGGGTTTGCTATAGCCCTGTGGATGGAGGAGAGGATTAAAAGAATACATGGACGACATAATTCACAAGATGTCCTTACAGTGCATTAGGAAAGTATTCAAACCCCTTGACTTTTTTCACATCTTGTTACATTACAGCCTTATTCTAAAATTGATGAAATAGTTTTTTTCCATCATCAATCTACCCACAATACCCCATAATGACAAAGCAAAAATAGTTTTTTAGAATTTTTTTGCAAATGTATTAATGACAAAAAAATGTAATTGTACATTTACGAAAGTATTCAGACCCTTTACTCAGTACTTTGTGGAAGCACCTTTGGCAGCGATTACAGCTTTGAGTCTTCTTGGGTATGACGCTACAAGCTTGGCACACCTGTATTTGTGGAGTTTCTCCCATTCTTCTCTGCAGATCATCTCCAGCTCTGTCAGGTTGGATGGGGAGCGTCGCAGCACAGCTCTTTTCAGGTCTCTCCAGAATGTTCAATCGGGTTCAAGTCCGGGCTCTGGCTGGGCCACTCAAGGACATTCAGAGTCTTGTCCCAAAAACAATCCTGCGTTGTCTTGGCTGTGTGCTTAGGGTCGTTGTCAATCAATCAATCACATTTATTTATATAGCCCTTTTTACATCAGCCGATGTCACGCAGTGCTATACAGAAACCCAGTCTAAAACACCAAATAGCAAGCAATGCAGATGTAGAAACACGGTGGATAGGAAAAACTCCCTAGAAAGGCAGAAACCTAGGAAGCAACCTAGAGAGGAACCAGGCTCTGAGGGGTGGCCAGTCCTCTTCTGGCTGTGTCGGGTTGAGATTATAACAGTACATGGTCAAGATGTTCAAACGTTCATAGATTACCAGCACCTCAGGAATAAATGTCAGTTGGCTTTTCATAGCCGAGCATTCAGAGTTAGAGACAGCAGGAGCGGTAGAGAGTCGAAAACAGCAGGTCCGGGACAAGGTAGCACGTCCAGTGAACAGGGTTCCATAGCCGCAGGGTTCCATAGCCGCAGGCAGAACAGTTGAAACTGGAGCAGCAGCACGACCAAGTGGACTGGGGACAGCAAGGAGTTATCAGGCCAGGTAATCTTGAGGCATGTCCTGTTGGAAGGTGAACCTTCACCCCAGTCTGAGGTCTGGAGCAGGTTTTATTCAAGGATCTCTCTGTACTTTGCTCCGTTCATCTTTCCCTCGATCCCGACTAGTCTCCCAGTCTCTGCCACTGAAAAACATCCCCACAGCATGATGCTGCCACCACCATGCTTCAACGTAGGGATGGTGCCAGGTTTCATCCAGACATGAAGCTTGACATTCAGGCCAAAAATATCAATCTTGGTTTCATCAAGTGGGCTGTCTTGTGCCTTTTACTGAGGAGTGGCTTCCGTCTGGCCACTCTACCATAAAGACCCGCCCCCATTCTCATCCACAGGGCTGTAGTGGAGCAGGTTGAGAGCTTCAAGCTCCTTGGTGTCCACATCACCAACAAACTAACATGGTCCAAGCATATCAAGACAGTCGTGAAGAGGGCACGACAAAACCTATTTCCTTTCAGGAGACTGAAAAGACTTGTCATGGGTCCTCAAATCCTCAAAAGGTTCTACAGCTGCACCATCGAGTGCATCACTGCCTGGTATGGCAACTGCTCAGCCTCTGACCGCAACGCACTACAGAGGGTAGTGCGTACGGCCCAGTACATCACTGGGGCCAAGCTTCCTGCCATCCAGAGCCTCTACACCAGGCGGTGTCAGAGGAAGTCCCTAAAAATTGTCAATGACACCAGCCACTAGTCATAGACTGTTCTCTCTGCTACCACATGGCAAATGGTACAGGAGTGTCAAGTCTATGTCCAAAAGACTTCTTAACAGCTTCTACCTCCGAGCCATAAGACTCCTGAACAACTAATCAAAGGGCTACCCACATCCCTCTTCAACGCTGCTGCTACTCTCTGTTTATTAGCATGGTCACTTTATTTCTACTTACATGTACGGATTACCTCATTTACCGCAACTAACCGGTGCACACACATATTGACTCTGTACTGGAACCATCTGTATATAACCTCATTATTGTTATTTTACTGCTGCTGTTTAATTATTTCTTACTTTTATGTTGTGCTTTTTTTTTACTCATCTATTTTTTACTATATACGTTTCTCTTCTTAACTTCTTAAAGCATTGTTCGTTAATGGCTTGTATGTAAGCATTTCACTCTAAGGTGAAACCTGTTGTATTCGGGGCATGTGACAAATACAATTTTATTTTATTTGATCTTCAGAGGAACTCTAGAGCTCTTTCAGAGTGAACATCGGGTTCTTGGTCACCGCCCTGACCAAGGTCCCTCTCCCCCGATTGCTCAGTTTGGCCAGTCGTCCAGCACTAGGAAGAGTCTTGGTGGTTCCAAAGTTCTTGCATTTAACAATGATGGAGGCCACTGTGTTTCTTGGACTTTTAATGCTGCAGAAATGCTTTGGTACCTTTCCCCAGATCTGTGCTTCGACACAATCCTGTCTCTGAGCTCTACGGACAATTCCTTCAACCTCATGGCTTGGTTTTTGCTCTGACATGCACTGTCAACTGTGGGAACTTATATAGATAGGTGTGTGCCTTGTCAAATCATTTGAATTTACCACAGGTGGACTTCAATCAAGTTGTAAAAACATCTAAATGACGATCAATAGAAACAGGATGCACCTGAGCAAAATTTTGAGTCTCAGCGATTCTCGATGAGTTCAAAGCACGTGAATGCATCTAACGGGTATTTACGACTTTAAAGCTGATAAATTCCCACTTGGTTACGATCGCAGCAAAAAACACAATGTAGATTGGGTTTTATACATGCAACATGCTCAGGGTGTTAAGGAGACCACCTGTGGGGTAGCTCTGTCTGTGTTCTTGGGAGGCAAAGATTAATCCTCAAGGGGGATTTAATCCTCAAGGGGCATTTTCTCCATTGATTCACAATCGCAATCTCCTCACTCCCCCCCAATAGCGGTCCTCTCGCTCCCCTGAGGTGTCCTATGAAGGCACTTGAGTGTAGCGCTTTTCCATGATGAGTACAATGTGGCCTGGACAACTGCACTTACAGCATGACACATGTTACATGACACACATGGGACAGTACACCTGAGCTTCTGCTGTGACCACTTATGACAACGACCCGAAACACACAGCCAGAGCAACTAAGGAGTGGCTTCGTAAGAAGCATCACAAGGTCCTGGAGTGGCCTAGCCAGTCTCCAGACCTGAACCCAATAGAAATTCTTTGGAGGAAGCTGAAAGTCCGTATTGCCCAGGGTCTGGAGAAGGTCTGTATGGAGGAGTGGGCCAAAATCCCTGCTGCAGTGTGTGCAAACCTGGTCAAGAACTACAGGAAACGTATGATCTCTGTAATTGCAAACAAAGGTTTCTGTACCAAATATTAAGGTCGGCTTTTCTGATGTCATGTCATGCATGACTTATGTCATGCAATAAAATGCAAATGAATTACTTAAAAATCATACAATGTGATTTTCTGGATTTTTGTTTTAGATTCCGTCTCTCACAGTTGAAGTATACCTATGATAAAAATTACAGACCTCTACATGCTTTGTAAGTAGGAAAACCTGCAAAATCGGCAGTGTATCAAATACTTGTTCTCCCCACTGTATGTCTAATACAACTGTTAGCCCCAACCCATTCACTGCCATTTTTAGTGTACTTCCCCTAGATCAGAATGTTACCACGCATCAGACGAATGCGTTAGCATTTCCCTCGCTGCTACTGTAGCTCGCCACCTTGTCCTCTTTCACAGGAAGTCTGCAAAGCTGCCCTCCTTTATGCAGTGGGATAAGGAGGTGATATCATCTCTGCCTCTGGAGAAGGTTAGGTACACTGTGCTTGGGTCCCGACAAAAGTTTGACTTAACCTGGTCTCCATTAATACACTTGTAACTTGTATATTTTTGTAAGCAGTCATGTCTGTTCTAGCGGCCATATATTGTGCTGAAGAGACTCAACTATAATTATGATACCGAGTTGTATTTTCAAGTAACTTTTTCCATTGTTTCTGTTTCTATTACCGTTTATGTGTTTGTCTGATTTCATTTACTTTTCTATGATATCCTCGTATGATGCCTTGGTGGTGGGGTGGAGGGAGGAATGGATGAGAAGGGAGGGAGAGATGAGAGGAAGGGGTGGGTGGGTGGATGGATGGATGGATGGATGGATGGGGGAATGAGGGGTTGGGGCTGTACTGTTTTTCTGTTCTTATATCTGAAAATCTATCAATAAAGTTCAAAAGAAAAAGAAGGTAAGGTTTTTTTCAACATAGAAGTATCACACCCTGATCTGTTTCACCTGTCTTGTGCTTGCCTCCACCCCCCACCAGGTGTCTCCTATTCTTCCCCATTATCCCCTGTGTATTTATACCTGTGTTTTCTGTTTGTCTGTTGCCAGTTCATCTTGTTGTGTCAGGTCTTACCAGCGCGCTTCCCGTTTCTCCAGTTCTCAAGTTCTTGTTTTCTAGTCTTCCTGGTTCCGACCTTTCTGCCTGTCCTGACACTGCCTGCCGTCCTTATTGACTCTGCCTTAGGGGAAGGCAGAGGTGCGTAATCTATCTGCCATTGGCCTGCCCCTTTGTTATAATGAATATTCTGAGAACCGAACTATCCGCCTCCTCTGTCTGGCTCTGGGTCATATCCTGAGTTGTGATAGGAAGGTTATAGGGAATACCAGGACATAGTGTCTATAATACTGTAATAAGTACTTACAGCATTCATATGAATAGATTTTAATTAGGTGTTTGCTTTGGCGGACCTTTGATTTTATTGACATATTTGGCTGAGCTTCCCTTTGAAAGGGTGGAGACTTTGTTTTTGCCCGAACTCTCAATTTGTAACACATAAGGGATCCCAAAACTGACCAGATTACATTCTGGGTTAATTGAGATCAGTGCTACGTTCGTAACCAAGTGGGAGTTTACCACATATGACTGGGAAAAATCCACTTGAACGGCCCTCCAACTGGTAATTACTAGTGGGAAACTCGTCTATCATCCTGAGCTCCCACTTCTCCCACATGCTGACCTCTGAAGTCACCTAATAAGGAAACAACCTCAAAAACAGGATTTTCACATATTAATGCAACATGAAAATAGTTTTCAGAAAAAGTTATTATATTTGTTTACAAGCATGAAAGCTGTACTTTTAGTTTAAGGATTTATGCCATTAGCCAATCAGCGTTTCTCGACGAGTTCAAAGCACGTGATTGCATCTAACGGGTATTTACGACTTTAAAGCTGGTAAATTCCCACTTGGTTACGATCGCAGCAAAAAACACAATGTAGATTGGGTTTTATACATGCAACATGCTCAGGGTGTTATGGAGACCACCTGTGGGGTAGCTCTGTCTGTGTTCTTGGGAGGCAAAGATTAATCCTCAAGGGGGATTTTCTCCATTGATTCACAATCGCAGTCTCCTCACTCCCCCCCAATAGCGGTCTCCTCGCTCCCCGCTGTTCAGTGTCCTATGAAGGCACTTAAGTGTAGAGCTTTTCCATGATGAGTACAATGTGGCCTTGACAACTGCTCTTACAGCATGACACATGTTACATGACACACATGGGACAGTACACCTGAGCTTCTGCTGTGACCACGTACTATATGAGAGTCTACACTAGTATTTTCACAGGGTTAACATTTGACCGTTCAGAGCATGTGAGAACTGTTTGATCCAGGGTGCTGTGATTTGAACCTTGCTATTACATCACTGACTTGGATCTCTGCCAGGGGAAGTGTGGTTGGTTTTGGTTTTGGTCCCTCTGTGTTCTTTCTCATCCACTTCCTTTACAATGTTGATGTAAACTACATCTCTACTGTGCATAACTATATCCAGCACAGTCGGCTGGATTAAAATCTGACAAAGCCATGTTTATGTAGTGTCATTGTGTAAAGCAATCTGGTGGTCTAGACAGCTCTCTTGAGAAAAAAGCTTACACCAAGATAGAGTGTGGTTAAATAAAAATTAAGAGTACTTTTTCTTTAATGAGAAAAGCACAATTCTTTTTTACAGTTAGTTCTGTTTGGTGAGCCCATACTGTGTCAACTGCTATTCCATGTCATTTTGAAGTGTGCATTTTATTAGGATGGCAAACGCCATACAAAAATAAATAACATTGAGATGAGCATTTCAGTGATAATGATTTATAGCCTTGCACGAGTTGATTTGAAGTGTTTGGTTGAGACCCAGGTTTTAGGATGTGATGTTTTCCAAACCCACTGGAAGTTGGAGGCTGTGTGTTCCATTGTCTGAAGAGAAGAACATGAACCGGTTTGTTTTCCTCTCTGATTGACTTGGGTATGTCGGTTTTGTTGAAGAGGATTTTGACGTGTTTATCCCCTGATTTGAAGCAGAAATGACTCTGAAGTGCTTGTGCATACCCTTCAAACCTCAATTAGTACTCTCCATCACGCTAAACCCAATCTTGAATAGTCTATTTGATGGACATACTCAAGTGGAAAGCCAGCACTCAGTGGAGCCATTTAACTGAGTTCTTCAAGAATGTACTCACTCCTGCTTATTTAGACTCAAATATTTTCACGGCCCTATTTCACAGTCCAGACTGTTTGCCATGATCTGAATATGCAAAACCCTGCAGGTTTAGTAAATAGATCTCTAACCTCTAACACACATTATTCCTCTAGAGTTGACGTGGCACCCATCGTCACAAGTAACGCGGGGAGAAAAGTCAATCATTTTCAGGGTCACCTCCACTCTTCATAGACACGGAGCCTTTTGAAACATTTGCAGATTGTGTAATTCTCCTTGACGAGAAGCTAACTCTGAGGGTTCCGGTGTGACTGGAGAATGTCATGGTAAAGGGACTCGCCTCACATTCCCTGGGGACAATGATACCTCATCATCTTTGATTGGACCCATCCAATGGGAGTGGCTGAAAATATACATTATTCTTACTAAGAAGTGATGAATGTAAAATGGGACACTGTTTCGTGGAATAAAATACCTTGGTTGAAACTGTCTGAGGTGACAAACAAGTTGATTACTTGAGTTTAATATGAGATGTCAGCTTCTTAAAATCATATTAATACATCGGATGACAGGTAATATAAACCAACCACCTTACATCTTGATATGTATATGAAAATAGAGAAACAATTAGAAATATGGCCTTTCCAAGAAGCATTGATATTTCAAAGAATTGGCAACATTAAATTAAGATGACAGTGATAGCGCAAATCCAATTTGCTCTGAATTTAGATGTCACTGATTTCTTTCAAGTTATTAAATGTAATTTTGTGGCATTTATCTGACAAATGATGATCCGTTTCCGTCAACAGCACACTAATGCTCCATATGCTGGGTTAACTTTGCAAGTGAATACCCATGTCACTCATACGTCGTATTTGTAGATTCCCATATCATTATAAATCACCATTACAAATATCCCTAGGTTTTAGTCAGTCTCCAGTTCCCCTTTCCATCTGATATTTCCACAACAACAACAACCCCCTTTTACTACCCAATGTGTCTGAAATCCTTGTTATGTCCACCATTAAAAAATCTGCAATTGCATGAATCTTGCAAGCTCAAATATTTCTACACAAGGCCCTTGTGAAGATGTTAATTCCAGACATATTCAGTGATATAACAACGTACAGAGTTGGTATTCACTTCAAGGTACAAGGTGCTTCCCCAATGTTTGCCGTGTTTGGTGTTGATCCCTGTATGATATGAGGCCACCACTCTTACGCTTATTATTAAGGTTGGCACTTCTTATCTTGTACCACCACCAAGGCTTCAAAGCAAAGACCCAATACAACATTTATGAAGTAGAGGGAAACAGGATTTGGTTTGTTTGAATCTACCAGAGGAGAACACTACTTTGATTTATCGAGGTAATAACTACTAAGTGTTTGCAAGTTAGTATAATATTTCCTCTTCCATTTTCCAAAAGGTATCAAGCTGAGCACATTAGAATGCTTAACAAAATGTTTACCCGATGCTTAGGCCTACTAATTACAAAAAATGGTAGAAACCGATTGTAGTACTATGATTAAAATGAATCTTGTCTTTTGATAATGTTTAATCTTAGTTATAATGTTCAGGAAACTGTAGCAATAGATGGCTCTCTAATTTCACATTGCACAGCACAGCATTCTGGTAAAAGACAGTGAGAAAACAGGCGTGGTTATCCTGCAAGTATACAATAGCAATTGTCCCTTCATTAAAGTGTTCCTCATGCTCAATTTCAATTTCCCTTAAAAATTACAAGAATTGTCATGCAAAAGTGCAAACCCTGAAAATTGAATTTAATCTGGTGTTTTGCGAAAAGGACTTTAACCCCTTGTTGACCCCATTCAATGTTATTAATCTGTGAGTCACTGAACAGGTGTCAAGTCTCCACAGGTCAGTCCCCTATCCAGTGCAACAGGTACACACTGATTGTAGCACTCCATAAGGAAAAGTATACTTGAAAACCCTATCAACCATTCTTGTCAGGAGGGAATTTCAATAAAAAGAGTGAATAATATGAATTCTCATCTATGACAATCTTTGTGCTATTCTTTCAAGGATACACGCTCAGCCAGTGGTGTAAATAAGTAAAAAATACTTTAAAGTACTACTTAATTAGTTGTTTGGGGTATCTGTACTTTACTTTACTATTTATATTTTTCACAACTTTTACTTTTACTTCACTACATTCCTAAAGAAAATAATGTACTTTTTACTCCATACATTTTGAATGTTTAGCAGGACAGGAAAATAGTCCAATTCACGCACTTATCAAGAAACACGTAGTCATCCCTACTGCCTCAGATCTGGCGGACTCATTAAACACATGCATCGTTTGTGAAGTAAGTTGGAGTGTGCCCCTGGCTGTCTATAAATGTTAAAAACAAGAAAATGGTGCATTCTGCTTTGCTTAATATAACGTTTTATACTTTTACTTTTAGCAATTACATTTACTTTTGATACTTATGTATATTTAGAACCAAATACATTTAGACTTTTAATCAAGTAGTATTTTACTGGGTGACTCACTTTTACTTGAGTCATTTTCTGTTATGGTGAGTGAATGAGGACCCAAAAGCGAACTAACTTAAACAGAGCTTCTTTAATAACCAAACATAGGTAGGCTCAGATAGACCGGCAGATTCCGACAGGACAGGACAAGGTTACAGCAAACATGACGATAGTCTGGCTCAGGCATGAAACACAACAAACAAGAATCCGACAAGGACAGGAACAGAAACAGAGAGAGATATAGGGACCTAATCAGAGGGAAAAAGGGAACAGGTGGGAAACGGGGTGAATGGGTAGTTAGAGGAGACAAGGAACAGCTGGGGGAAAGCGGGGGAGAAAAGGTAACCTAACAACGACCAGCAGAGGGAGACAGGGTGAAGGGAAAGGACAGAGACAAGACACAACATGACAGTACATGACAGTACCCCCCCACTCACCGAGCGCCTCCTGGCGCACTCGAGGAGGAAACCTGGCGGCAACGGAGGAAATCCTCGATCAGCGCACGGTCCAGCACGTCCCGAGAGGGAACCCAACTCCTCTCCTCAGGACCGTACCCCTCCCAATCTACGAGGTACTGGTGACCACGGCCCCGAGGACGCATGTCCAAAATTCTACGGACCCTGTAGATGGGTGCGCCCTTGACAAGGATGGGGGGGGGGGGGGGAAGACGAGCGGGGGCGCGAAGGACGGGCTTGATGCAGGAGACATGGAAGACCGGGTGGACGCGACGAAGGTATCGCGGAAGAAGAAGTCGAACTGCGACAGGATTAATGACCCGAGAAATACGGAACGGACCAATGAACCGCGGGGTCAACTTGCGAGAAGCCGTCTTAAGGGGAAGGTTCTGAGTGGAGAGCCAAACTCTCTGACCGCGACAATATCTAGGACTCTTAGTTCTACGCTTATTAGCAGCCCTCACAGTCTGCGTCCTATAACGGCAAAGTGCAGACCTGACCCTCTTCCAGGTGCGCTCGCAACGTTGGACAAAAGCCTGAGCGGAGGGGACGCTGGACTCGGCGAACTGAGATGAGAACAGCGGAGGCTGGTACCCGAGGCTACTCTGAAAAGGAGATAGCCCGGTCGCAGACGAAGGAAGCGAGTTGTGGGCGTATTCTGCCCAGGGGAGCTGTTCTGACCAAGACGCAGGGTTACGAAAAGAAAGACTGCGTAAGATGCGACCAATAGTCTGATTGGCCCGTTCTGCTTGACCGTTAGACTGGGGGTGAAAGCCGGAAGAGAGACTGACGGAAGCCCCAATCAAACGGCAAAACTCCCTCCAAAATTGAGACGTGAATTGCGGACCTCTGTCCGAAACGACGTCTGACGGAAGGCCATGAATTCTGAAAACATTCTCGATGATGATTTGTGCCGTCTCTTTAGCAGAAGGAAGCTTAGCAAGGGGAATGAAATGAGCCGCCTTAGAGAACCTATCGACAACCGTAAGAATAACAGTCTTCCCCGCTGACGAAGGCAGTCCGGTGACAAAATCTAAGGCGATGTGAGACCACGGTCGAGAGGGAATAGGAAGCGGCCTGAGACGGCCGGCAGGAGGAGAGTTACCGGACTTAGTCTGCGCGCAGACCGAACAAGCAGCCACGAAACGACGCGTGTCATGCTCCCGGGTGGGCCACCAAAAACGCTGGCGAATGGAAGCAAGCGTACCCCGAACGCCAGGGTGGCCGGCTAACTTGGCAGAGTGAGCCCACTGAAGAACGGCCAGACGAGTAGGAACGGGAACGAAAAGAAGGTTCCTAGGACAAGCGCGCAGCGACGGAGTGTGAGTGAGCGCTTGTTTTACCTGCCTCTCAATTCCCCAGACAGTCAACCCGACAACACGCCCCTCAGGGAGAATCCCCTCGGGGTCAGTGGAGGCTACTGAAGAACTGAAGAGACGAGACAAAGCATCAGGCTTGGTGTTCTTAGAGCCCGGACGATAAGAAATCACGAACTCGAAACGAGCGAAAAACAGCGCCCAACGCGCCTGACGCGCATTAAGTCGTTTGGCAGAACGGATGTACTCAAGGTTCCTATGGTCAGTCCAAACGACAAAAGGAACGGTCGCCCCCTCCAACCACTGTCGCCATTCGCCTAGGGCTAACCGGATGGCGAGCAGTTCGCGGTTACCCACATCATAGTTACGTTCCGACGGCGACAGGCGATGAGAAAAATACGCGCATGGGTGGACCTTGTCGTCAGAGAGGGAGCGCTGAGAAAGGATGGCTCCCACGCCCACCTCTGACGCGTCAACCTCGACAACGAACTGTCTAGAGACGTCAGGTGTAACAAGGATAGGAGCGGATGTAAAACGATTCTTGAGGAGATCAAAAGCTCCCTGGGCGGAAACGGACCACTTAAAGCACGTCTTGACAGAAGTAAGGGCTGTGAGAGGAGCTGCCACCTGACCGAAATTACGGATGAAACGACGATAGAAGTTCGCGAAGCCGAGAAAGCGCTGCAGCTCGACGCGTGACTTAGGGACGGGCCAATCAATGACAGCTTGGACCTTAGCGGGATCCATCTTAATGCCTTCAGCGGAAATAACAGAACCGAGAAATGTGACGGAGGAGGCATGAAAAGTGCACTTCTCAGCCTTCACAAAAAGACAATTCTCTAAAAGGCGCTGGAGGACACGTCGAACGTGCTGAACATGAATCTGGAGTGACGGTGAAAAAATCAGGATATCGTCAAGGTAAACGAAAACAAAGATGTTCAGCATGTCTCTCAGGACATCATTGACTAATGCCTGAAAGACAGCTGGAGCGTTAGCGAGGCCGAAAGGAAGAACCCGGTATTCAAAGTGCCCTAACGGAGTGTTAAACGCCGTCTTCCACTCGTCCCCCTCCCTGATGCGCACGAGATGGTAAGCGTTACGAAGGTCCAACTTAGTGAAAAACCTGGCTCCCTGCAGGATCTCGAAGGCTGAAGACATAAGAGGAAGCGGATAACGATTCTTCACTGTTATGTCATTCAGCCCTCGATAATCTATGCAGGGGCGCAGAGACCCGTCCTTCTTCTTGACAAAAAAAAACCCCGCTCCGGCGGGAGAGGAGGAGGGGACTATGGTACCGGCGTCAAGAGCTACAGACAAATAATCTTCGAGAGCCTTACGTTCGGGAGCCGACAGAGAGTATAGTCTACCCCGGGGGGGGGTGGTTCCCGGAAGGAGATCAATACTACAATCATACGACCGGTGTGGAGGAAGAGAGGTGGCCCTGGACCGACTGAACACCGTGCGCAGATCGTGATATTCCTCCGGCACCCCTGTCAAATCACCAGGCTCCTCCTGTGAAGAAGAGACAGAGGAAACAGGAGGGATAGCAGACATTAAACATTTCACATGACAAGAGACGTTCCAGGAGAGGATAGAATTACTAGACCAATTAATGGAAGGATTATGACAAACTAGCCAGGGATGGCCCAAAACAACAGGTGTAAAAGGTGAACGAAAAATTAAAAAAGAAATGGTTTCACTATGATTACCAGAAACAGTGAGGGTTAAAGGTAGCGTCTCACGCTGAATCCTGGGGAGAGGACTACCATCCAGGGCGAACAAGGCCGTGGGCTCCTTTAACTGTCTGAGAGGAATGTCATGTTCCCGAGCCCAGGTCTCGTCCATAAAACAGCCCTCCGCCCCAGAGTCTATTAAGGCACTGCAGGAAGCTGACGAACCGGTCCAGCGTAGATGGACCGACAAGGTAGTGCAGGATCTTGAAGGAGAGACAGGAGTAGTAGCGCTCACCAGTAGCCCTCCGCTTACTGACGAGCTCTGGCCTTTTACTGGACATGAAGTGACAAAATGACCAGCGGAACCGCAATAGAGACAGAGGCGGTTGGTGATTCTCCGTTCCCTCTCCTTAGTCGAGATGCGGATACCTCCCAGCTGCATGGGCTCAGCACCCGAGCCGGCAGAGGAAGATGGTAGTGATGCGGAGAGAGAGGCGACGGAGAGCGCGAGCTCCTTTCCACGAGCTCGGTGACGAAGATCAACCCGTCGCTCAATGCGAATAGCGAGTTCAATCAAGGAATCCACGCTGGAAGGAACCTCCCGGGAGAGAATCTCATCCTTTACCTCTGCGCGGAAACCCTCCAGAAGACGAGCGAGCAAGGCCGGCTCGTTCCAGCCACTGGAGACAGCAAGAGTGCGAAACTCAATAGAGTAGTCTGTTATGGATCGATTGCCTTGACATAGGGAAGACAGGGCCCTGGAAGCCTCCTCCCCAAAAACAGATCGATCAAAAACCCGTATCATCTCCTCCTTAAAGTCCTGATACTGGTTAGTACACTCAGCCCTTGCCTCCCAGATTGCCGTGCCCCACTCACGAGCCCGTCCAATAAGGAGAGATATGACGTAGGCGACACGAGCAGTGCTCCTGGAGTAAGTGTTGGGCTGGAGAGAAAACACAATATCACACTGGGTGAGGAACGAGCGGCATTCAGTGGGCTCCCCAGAGTAACACGGCGGGTTATTGATTCTGGGCTCCGGAGATTCGAAAGCCCTGGAAGTGGCCGGTGGATCGAGGCGGAGATGGTGAACCTGTTCTGTGAGGTTGGAGACTTGGGTGGCCAGGGTCTCAACGGCATGTCGAGCAGCAGACACTTCCTGCTCGTGTCTGCCTAGCATCGCTCCCTGGATCCCGACGGCTGAGTGGAGAGGATCCGAAGTCGCTGGGTCCATTCTTGGTCGGATTCTTCTGTTATGGTGAGTGAATGAGGACCCAAAAGCGAACTAACTTAAACAGAGCTTCTTTAATAACCAAACATAGGTAGGCTCAGATAGACCGGCAGATTCCGACAGGACAGGACAAGGTTACAGCAAACATGACGATAGTCTGGCTCAGGCATGAAACACAACAAACAAGAATCCGACAAGGACAGGAACAGAAACAGAGAGAGATATAGGGACCTAATCAGAGGGAAAAAGGGAACAGGTGGGAAACGGGGTGAATGGGTAGTTAGAGGAGACAAGGAACAGCTGGGGGAAAGCGGGGGAGAAAAGGTAACCTAACAACGACCAGCAGAGGGAGACAGGGTGAAGGGAAAGGACAGAGACAAGACACAACATGACAGTACATGACATTTTCTATTAAGGTATCTTTACTTTTACTCAAGTATGATAATTGGGAACTTTTTCCACTACTGCTCCAAGCAAAATGTAATGCAAAACCTTTGTTGTATCCAATGTTTCTGTTGTGAACTTTTTCCCCAATAGGATTGTGTTCACATGGAAACTGTTGGATTGAAACTTGGTTACAGAGTGCATCTCAAGTTTCACATTTTGTCATATGCACAAGTACAGTGAAATGCCTTTCTTGCAAGCTCTTTCCCAACAATATAGAAATCAAATATCAGTAGTGAAAATATATATTATACTGTATAGTAAAGTGAGAAATGAGAAATATGAGAATGAGAAATAGAAATAATGACATGAGAAATAGAAATAAGAAAAACATGAGAAAGTAAGTAAGCACTGTATATTCAGGGTCAGTTCCAGGTTCAGTGGCAATACCATATTTACAATGTGCAGGGATAATGGAGTGGTATTGTAGGGGTAGATATTTACAGTATAGGGGTTAGGTGACTAGGAGGCATCATGATATATGATAAACAGAGTAGCGGCAGCATATACGATGTGTGTGGAGTCTGTATGAATGTGTGTGCATGTCATCTGTGTGTGTCAATTACGTTTGTGTGTGTGTTGAAGTGTGGAGTCCTGTGATTGTGCATAGAGTCAGTGCAGAAATGTAAATAATATAAAATGGTCAATGCAGATAGTCCGTGTAGAAATTTTGTTAGCTATTCATACATCTGGTCTTGTGTAACTCATAATTGGTAAGGCTTAAAAGCACAATACCCATTTTTTACTTCAATATCAAATAATTTCTGGGTAACAATTAAGTTTCTTACTGTTATAGTTTTCCATGAAAAGGTTGGGGGGAAAAAACAAAAATAGCTTTTTAGCAAAAAACACATTTTCAAGCAAGCATTTTGCTAGTACTGTCTGGGAGTGGTCTGGGTGGCACGGAGAAGGGACCAGAGCGGAGGAGCCTAGAGGGACGGATATGTAACTTGTCATTGGCAATGGGGTTTGGAACTCTCTTTGTTATTGGTATATGAACTTTTATAAGATGGGGGATTACACTGTTAGTTTCATCAGCTGTTGGGGTTATCCAGAGTATGGCTTAGATTTGCCCTAAACATGCTTTTGGCCATGACAGCTAAAATGAGATTAGCGCCAGACATCAAGACAGCAAAGCTGATCTTTCCTTGCTGTTTGCAGGAGAAAACAGATTTTAAGAAAGTCTGCAATCTTACCCCTGTGAAGCAATCACTCAGAAAGCTTACATCGAAACACAACTTTGAAGTGTTTTGACATTCTTCTAACAGCACTGCTTAGACTTCACAGTGTTACATTTTAACTTGTTGATCAAAAAGGTCTATCGAAAACTGTTAACTGTATTCTTGTGTTTTTGTTGGGAGTATTCAATAACAGGAATTAAGTTCAGCATTATTAAGGTCATGAAGAATTCTGTTTTAGGGTTAATTTTAAGACTTATATTCTATACCTATCTAACCTTCCTGGTGAGCAATCTAATGACTGTACAAGATTATATCAAAATCTTAAGGATTCAACGGAAATATCACTGTTTCCTAAAACATACTGAGTAATTTAATAACTTATTTTGTATTATCTCTTGGTGTTCAGTGCCTTCGGAAAGAATTCAGACCACTTGACTTTTTCCACATTTTGTTACGTTACAGCCTTATTCTAAAATGGGCAAAATAAAAACTATTCCTCAGCAATCTACACACAATACCCAATAACGACAAAGTGAAAACAAGTTTTTAGAAAACAGAAATATCTATAAGTATTCAGACCCTTTGCTATGAGACTCGAAATTGAGCTCAGCTCCATTCTGTTTCCATTGATCATCCTTCAGATGTTTACATAACTTGATTGGAGTACACTCGTGGTAAATTCAATAGATTGGACATGATTTTGAGAGGTACACATCTGTCTATATAAGGTCCCACAGTTGACAGTGCATGTCAGAGCAAAAACTAAGCCACGAGGTTGAAGGTATTGTCCGTAGAGCTCCGAGACAGGATTGTGTCGAGGCACATATCTGGGGAAGGGTACAAAGAAATGATACAGCATTGAAGTACCCAGAGGAAACACCGTGGCCCCCATCATTCTCAAATGGAAGACGTTTGGAACCAGCAAGACTTCCTAGAGCTGGCTGCCCGGCCAAACTGAACAGTTGGCGGAGAAGGGCCTTGGTTAGGGAGGTGACAAGAACCCGATGCTCACTCTGACAGTGCTCTAGAGTTCCTCTGTGGAGATGGGAGAACCTTCCATAAGGACAACCATCTCTGCAGTACTGGCCAGACCAAAAACACTCCTCAGTAAAAGGCACCTAAAGACTCTCAGACCATGAGAAACAAGATTCTCTAGTCTGATGAAACCAAGATTGAACTCTTTGGCCTGAATGCCAATCGTCACGTCTGGAGGAAACCTGGCACCATCCCTACGGTGAAGCATGGTGGTGTCAGCATCATGCTGTGGGGATATTTTTCAGCGGCAGGGACAGGGAGACTAGTCAGGATTGAGGCAAAGATGAACGGATCAAAGCACAGCGAGAACATTGATGAAAACCTGCTCCAGCGCACTCAGGACCTCAAACTGGGGGGGAAGGTTCACCTTCCAACAAGACAAGAACCCTAAGCACAAAGCCAAGACAACACAGGAGTGGCTTCGGGACAAGTCTCTGAATGTCCTTGAGTGTCCCAGCCAGAGCCGGACTTCAACCCGATCTAACATGTCTGGAGAGACCTGAAAATAGTTGTGCAGCAACGCTCCCCATCCAACCTGACAGAGCTTGTGAGGATCTGCAGAGAAGAATGGGAGTAACTCCCCCAATACAGGCGTGCCAAGCTTGTAGCTTCATACTCAAGAAGGCTCAAGGCTGTAATCGCTGCCAAAGGTGCTTAGCTTCTTTGGGCCAGGGGGCAGTATTTTCACGTCCGGATGAAAAGCGTGCCCAAAGTAAACTGTTATAATAATGTCTGTGAGTATAACATAACTGATTTGGCAGGCAAAACCCCGAGCACAATCCATCCAGGGGAAAAAAGTTTGAGGTCATTGTGTTTCCCAATGGATTTCTTTTGAAAGCCCCATTTATGAGGAACCTGGTTGCAGGTCCTATGTCTTCCACTAGATGTCAACAGTGTTTAGAAATTGGTTGATGTTTTTCTTTTGAGAAATGAAGAAATATTGCTGTTCTTTGTAAGTGTCACTCCAGGTGGACTCCACTGTTTTGGTGCGCATGAACTGGAACGCGCTTCACGTTGTTTTTATCCTGTATTAGAAACAGTTTATTCCGTCTTAAATTTAATCGATTATTTAAGTATTAGGGTACCTGAGGTTGGATTAGGAACGTTGTTTGAAATGTTTGAACCAAGTTTACAGGTAACTTATTAGATACTTTGTAGGCATGTTGGGTGAGTTGAAACCGGTGTATTTCTGAATCAAACGCGCCAAATAAATGGACATTTTTGGGACATAAAGAAGGACATTATCGAGCAAAAGGACCATTTGTGAAGTTTCTGGGACATTTTGGAGTGCCAACAGAAGATCTTCAAAGGTAAGGCATGAATTATATCGCTATTTCTGACTTTTGTTGCGCTGGTTGAAATCTGATTTTCATGTGTTTGTATGCGGTGCGCTGTCCTCAGATAATCGCATGGTCTACTTTCATCTTAAAGCCTTTTTGAAATCTGACACAGCAGCTGGATTAACAAGAAGTTAAGCTTTATTTTGATGTGTTACACATATATTTTCGTGAATGTTGAATATTGATATTCCTGTAGTTTGAATTTGACGCGCTGCTATTTCACTGGATGTTGTCAAATCGATCCCGCTAAAGGGATTGTCACGTGAAGGGACCCATAAGAGGTTTTAAACAAAGTACTGAGTGAAGGGTTTGAATACTTATGTAAATGTAAAAAAAAATGGAAATGTGGAAAAGTTAAAGGGGTCTGAATACCTTCCTAATGCACTGTATGCTTGTGTCTACCTTATATGGACGGTTGGGTGGTACATAGCTGTGTAGCTAAGCAGATTGGTTGGCAGTAACTTCCTACCTTGGGTATGGTAATGTACCCTTCTTTGGCTGTTTCTCTTCACACCTGTCTGATCCATTATATTGCTCCACGTCTCCACCACTGATAAACACTGGAGTGGAGCAGATGGAGTCAGATGACCGTTTATAATGGAGGAAATTAACATTAAATCACCTGATAATAAGAATTTATATAGCCTTTCGTTTTTAACCAAGCATTCACTTCTGAGTTAATTACACTTAGTTATGCTGATTCAGGACATTGGAAACGTTCTTGTCAGTTAAGGAAAAAAACTACCGCCCACAGATATGTATGTATTCAGAGAAGAGATTTTACTCAGTGAAATAAATGTTTTTTAAAGAGTGTACAACATCTGGCATTCTGTTTTACTCTCCAGAATAGAAACAATGTTGTTCATGTAATTTTGCAGTCCCACTTTATATTAAAGGAAGCGTACACCATGTATTTACATGGTTATTATATAGGCATGTACATTGTCATTACAGTGAAGGTATTGTTATATAGTCCTTACAACTGTGGTCACGCCCTGACCATAGAGAGCCCTCAGTTCTCTATGGTGTTTAGGTCAGAGCGCGACTAGGGGGGTGTTCTAGTCATTGATTTTCTATATGGCTGGGTTGTATGGTTCCCAATTAGAGGCAGCTGGTAATCGTTGCCTCTAATTGGGGATCATATTTAGGAAGCCCTTTCTCCCATATTGTTTTTATGTGAGTGCATGTAGCACTACAGTACTGCACGGTCGTTGTTTGTTTCTTGGTTTGTTTAAAGTTTCATGTGGAACTCCAATCACGCTGCGCCTTGGTCCCTCTCTCCACACGACCGTGACAACTGCAACATTCCTGACCCTATAATTATTGTCCAAGATTATAAATTAATCTTCATTGTGACTTAAAGTTTATTTTTAAACATGAGAAATATGTACAAGAAGTTAGTTATGTTGAAATTTACTGAACACCCTAATATGATTGTCCACATTATAAAATGATCGCCAATGTGACTTTGTGAGTTTATTTTTAATTATGAGCAATATGTACAAGATGTTAGTTATGTTGACATTTACTGAGTAACATTTACAACGTTTACTATACTTTGACTAGTACATATATTCACGATAACAGCATGGTCCACTTAACCACCACAGACTTACAACAACCAGACTACTACCTACCACCATATTGGGATTGATTTGTTGTCAGTGAAACTTCCCAGAATCCTTTGCAGTTACTCACATTGATATTTTGGAGGCATATCTGAAATAGACCTGTGATGTATGTGAGTCATCTCACTTCTCCCTTTACTTTGTGACACTTCAAACTCACTCTTTCAAATCCAGCTAGAGGGGAAATCCCTGTCCTCAAGGGTTCAGTCCTAGGCTAGCCTAAAGATTCAGACCTAAAGGTTGCTGTAATGATCTCTTCCCTGGAAGGTCTGAACACCAGACTGTCTGATCAGGACACCGCGAAGCCGGCGCAAGATATGGCTATGAACGTTCTCAAACGGCCCTCTGCTGGCAGCGCCATAGTGGTGCCCAAAAGTCGTGATAAGCTCAGTCATTCTGGACAGAGGCTAAAGAGTGTTTAGTTTAAAATACACTATAGTGTCCTGGAAATACAATGACATTGCTAAAATAGGCAAGTATGTAGTAGGAAACAACTTTGCCATCATTATCATGTTGTCAAATTCCTACTTTAGACAGATGGCATCATATGATCCCCCAACAGTTGTGATGCTTCTTCAAATGCAGGCTTCCACAGACTTCACCATAAATGGAGATTTCTACTCCACCTCATCTCACATTTGCCGCGTTGGCTTCCTGCTGCACTCAGAATCGATCTCAAGGTCCATCCCCTTATCGATAACGTTTTGACCTGGTCAAGCTGCAACCCCTTACCAGATCTTTACAAGACTTGGACAAGACCTCTCTGCTCCCCAGAGACCCTTAGTGTCTCAGGGGCTCAGTGGCAGTATATTTTCTCCCACTCCTAAGGAACTATACTCTGATTGTAGACCAGGCATGGTAAACAACAGAATCTGACAGAATATCTCCAATCTAAACACATTTGAACACAAAAGAAAAGGGGCTATGATTTGATATTTTTGTTGTTTTAGAGTTTCTTTCAAAACAAGGAGGTATTTCTAGTTTTAGTGTAGCTATTATGCATAGCATAGTGTGACATGGGGATGTGTACGTAGATATACAATGGAACATCTTTCAGATAGCAGTATTATGCATTCTGCTGCATAGACATTTCAAAGTTCAAATGGCCTCTTTCCTGGGAAATGGTTAACATAGCAGCATCCTTTCGGCACGCCGTAACCACCATGTAAATGTATCAGAATACGTAAGCCCAGTGTGTTTTTAGTGAGCCTTCTATCCTACCCTGTCCTGAAAACACCATGGCTGATCAACATGACTGCCTCTCCAACCCATTCATTTGGTTTAGCATAGCTCCAAACAGCTCATTAAAGCTGTCTGTAGACAGATAAAGAACTAAACCAGATATTTACACGGGGATATGGAGACGTTTTCCACCCCCTCAGACACATTATGAAACATGTGTAAGTAGGTTTTCAAAAGAGCCTATCCTGCATAGATGGCGTTTGTGAAATAAAGCTAGTTCAACGCTATCATGCCAAGAGGAGAGAGAGTTTTTCATTCATTGCTATCGTTGTAAACATGACTACAGTTGATGTTCATGCATACTGTAATATTCGGGGCGGCAGGGTAGCCTAGTGGTTAGAGCGTTGGACTAGCAACCGGAAGGATGCAAGATCAAACCCCCGAGCTGACAAGGTACAAATCTGTTGTACAGGCAGTTAACCCACTGTTCCTAGGCTGTCATTGAAAATAAGAATTTGTTCTTAACTGACTTGCCTAGTTAAATAAAGGTCAAATAAAAAGGAAAAGGTGAACTTGAAAAAACTGTCAGATATTTAATATTTACAGAAACTGAGACCAGTTTATCAATAGATAAATAAAAACTCATCACCCATAAATCAACCCTTTTGTTCACCCCAATGAAATATTTTGTAATTACTCTCACTATTTACCGTTTTGCCACATACATTGTTGTACAAGAGGCGTCTGGTCAGTGTACTGTGTTATATTGACTCCCGCTGCATTGGATTTAACTGTGAATTGACTTTGCAGTAAATCACAGTACCAGGGTTGCATTAAACAGGTTCATATGGGGGAAAACTGTTAACTAGAGGAAAGACATCTAATCAGAGCTGTGGCTTCCAGTGACAGACGACTACAGTGTCCAGTCACAGGGACCAGACAGAACAGAGCAGTAACTATCAACACCAACAATAGCTGGAGAATTTTAATCAGCACTTCCCACTCTTTATGGCAGCGGTTTATCTGAGGTGACAGGTGTTATTCTGTTCACGTGGAAGTCGTTATTGAGGCTGTCGCCATGCTTACTGCACTCCAGAGGGCACTCAAAGTGAAGTCACAGCTAGAACCACAGTTCATAAGCCTCATCTGTGGCATTAGAGTGTCTGTGTGTGTGTGTGTCTCCGGCAGGGCAGGCGGAGGGGCAGGCGGAGGGTCGAGAGCCAGACCCGGTCCCCCGGTGCAAACACGGGGGCCTCACTGAGGTGACAGTCAGCGCTCCTCTTCTGCCGCCCACCAGCTTGCTTGAGTGATTCCTGGACGGCTCTCCAGGTCTCCTTTTGAGCGCTGCACCCACTCCTCCACCGCAGGAGCTTCGGTCTGGCTCTGATGCCACGGTGCCAGGACCGGCTGGTAGCCCAACACGCACTGGAAAGGTGACATGTTAGTGGAGGAGTGGCGGAGTGAGTTCTGAGCCACCTCCACCCATGGGACGTACCTCGCCCACTCACCAGGGCGGTCCTGGCAATACGACCGCAGAAACCTGCCCACATCCTGGTTCACTTTATCCACCTGCCCATTACTCTCGGGGTGAAAACCCAGGTTCAGGTTGATCGAGACCCCCAGACGCTCCATAAACGCCCTCCGCACTCGGGACGTGAACTGGGGACCCCGATCAGAAACGATGCCCTCAGGCACCCCGTAGTGCCGGAAGACGTGGGTAAACAGGGCCTCCGCAGTCTGTAGGGCCGTAGGGAGACCGGACAACGGGATGAGACGGCAGGACTTAGAAAACCGATCCACAACGACCAGGATCATAATGTTCCCCTGAGACGGGGGAAGGTCGGTGAGAAAATCCACCGACAGATGGAACGGGGAGGGGCTGTAACTTCCCTGTAGGAGTCTAGGAGCCTTACTGTGAGCGCACACTGAACAGGAGGAGACATAAAACCTCACGTCCTTAGCTAAAGTGGGCCACCAGTACTTCCCCCTAAGACCCCGCACTGTCCTCTCAATCCCCGGATGACCCGAAGAGGGTAGCGTATGGGCCCACCGAATCAATTGATCACGAACACCAAGCGGCACGTACGGGCGACCCGCTGGACACTGAGTAGGCGCAGGTTTCAACCGTAACTTCCACTCGATGTCCCATACCACCGGTGCTACCAGACATGAAGCTGGAAGGATGGGAGTAGGATCGTTGGACCGCTCCTCGGTGTCATAGAGACGGGACAGCGCGTCGGCCTTAATATTAAGGGAAGCTGGCCTATAGGAGATGGTAAACTGAAATCTGGTGAAAAACATGGCCCACCTTGCCTGAAGCAGATTCAGTCTCCTCGCTGCCCGGATATACTCCAAATTATGGTGGTCAGTCCAGATGAGGAAAGGGTGCTTGGCCCCCTCAAGCCAATGTCTCTACACCTTCAGAGCCTTGACCACTGCTAACAACTCCCGGTCCCCCATGTCATAGTTTCACTCCGACGGACTGAGCTTCCTCGAAAAGAAAGCGCAGGGGCGGAGCTTCGGTGGCGTGCCCAAGCGCTGTTATAGCACGGCTCCAACCCCAGCCTCAGACGCGTCCAACTCCACTATGAACGCCAAAGAGGGGTCCGGATGAGCCAGCACAGGAGCGTCGGTGAACAGCTCCTTCAGACAACTAAAGTCTCTGTCCGCCTTCGCTGACCACCGCAAACGCGCCGGCTCCCCCTTCAGCAGTGAGGTAATGGGAGCAGCCTCCTGGCCAAAACTTCGGATAAACCTCCGGTAGTAATTGGCAACCCCTAAAAGCCACTGCACCTCCTTTACCGTTGTCCGAGTCGGCCAATTATGCACAGCTGAAACGTGGTCACACTCCATCACCACCCCAGAGGTGGAAATGTGATAACCCAGTAAGGAAACGGCTTGTTTGGAGAACACACATTTCTCAGCCTTGACGTACAGGTCATGCTCCAGCAGTCGCCCAAGTACTTTGCACAGCAGAGACACATGCGCAACGCGTGTGGGCGGAATAGATCAGGATATCATCGATATACAACACCACACCCTGCCCGTGCAGGTCCCTGAGAATCTCGTCTACGAAAGATTGAAAGAAGGCTGGAGCACTCTTCAACCCATACGGCATGACGAGGTACTCATAATGGCCAGATGTGGTACTAAACGTGGTCTTCCACTCATCTCCCTCCCGGATATGCACCAAATTGTATGCGCTCCTGAGGTCCAGTTTTGTGAAAAACCGCACTCTGTGAAATGGTAGCAAGTAACTAAACCCCACTGTGATGGAATTTAGACCTCTATAATCAATGCACGGACGCAGACCTCCCTCCTTTTTCTTCACAAAAAAGAAACTCAAGGAGACGGGTGATGTGGAGGGCCAAATGTACCCCTGTCCCAGAGATTCAGTGATATATGTCTCCATAGCCACAGTCTCCTCCTGTGACAACTGGTACACGGGACTCCTGGGAAGTGCAGTGTTTACCTGAAGGTTTATTGCGCAATCCCCTCGTCAATGAGGTGGTAATTGGGTCGCCTTTTTCTTACAGAAGTCGATTGCCAAATCGACATATTCTGAGGGAATGCGCACAGTGGAAACCTGGTCTGGCACTGATGGAAACTCCTCTACATCTACCTGAACACTCCTCTGACCACCCCTGGAGAGCCCCCTGTTTCCACGAAATCATAGGATTGTGATTAGCCAGCCTGGGAATCCCCAGCACTACTGGAAACGCAGGTGAATCAATAAGGAAGAGACTAATCCGCTCCCCATGATCCCCCTGCGTTACCATGCCCAGTGGAACCGTGGCCTCCCTGACCAGCCCTGACCCTAACGGTCGGGCTATTTAGGGAGTGCATGGGGAAGGGTTGATTGATCGGCACCAGAGGAATCCCTAGCCTCAACGCGAGTACGTGATCCATAAAGTTCCCAGCTGCGCCTGAATCGACTAGCGCCTTAGATTAGTAAAAACATGCGACCAACAGGGAGCTCTGGGTGATTCTGGTGCTGACTCACCTGGGGTGACCGAGAAGTGCTCGGCCTGCCCTCTCGACTCCCAGACGAGCTCCTCCAGCACCGATCGGCAGTGTGTCCTCTCCGACCACAACTGGTGCAGGAGGAGCCTCCTCCTCCGGTTCCCCTCGATGCGGCCCACCCTAACTCCATAGAGATTGGAGCGGGAAGGTCAGGAGGTGGAACTAACAGGACCCTTTCTGGACACCCGCGGGCAGCTAGCAGGTTGTCCAGTCTGATCGACATGTCAATCAGCTCGTCGAGGGAGAGGGTGGCGTCCCGACAAGCTAGCTCCCTGCGGACTAAGGCTACACCGGTAGTGTTCCATCAGGGCCCTAAATTTTCACCCCGCTCCAGCCTCCAAGGTCCGAAAGTCCAGCCCAAAGTCCTGCGCGCTCCTCGTCTCTGTCTAAGGTGAAACAGACGTTCACCCGCCGCTCGGCCCTCTGGCCCTCTGGTGGGTGATTG
The DNA here is from genome assembly GCF_057628025.1 of Oncorhynchus mykiss. NCBI lineage: Eukaryota > Metazoa > Chordata > Actinopteri > Salmoniformes > Salmonidae > Oncorhynchus > Oncorhynchus mykiss. Next base: position 9,311,026 of record NC_143045.1, read on the forward strand.
AACACAGCCCGGAACCGGCGGTTGAACTCTGGGTAGTGGTTCCTTGCTGAGTCTGGGCCATTCCACACTGCGTTAGTCTACTCCAGGGCTCGACCCGTCAGACAGGAGACGAGGGCGCTCACGCTCTCCTCCCCAGAGGGAGTCGAGCGAACGGTAGCCAGGTACAGCTCTAACCGGAGCAAGAACCCCTTGCACCCAGATGCCGCTCCATCGTACTCTCTTGGGGGCGTGAGACGAAGAGAGCTGGATCCGGACGCCGCCGGGGGAGTAGGTTGAGGAGGAGGAGGAGCTGGAGACAGGGTAGAGAGGCCACTCCACTCCCATCGGTACATTCTCTCCATCATCTGATCCATCGCTGACCCGATTCGGTGAAGGATGGCCATGTGATGGAGGACACGCTCCTCCATAGATGGGAGAGGGGGTGCAGCTGCTCCTGCTGACTCCATAAAAGGTGGGGGCTTCTGACACACAGCTAGGAGTGGTGGGTTCAGAGTCAGGCGCAGAGAGCAGAGGATTCATAGAAACCCGACTATTTCGGTAAACGGGTAAGTGGTCAACGCCAACACAACAGGCGAACAAAATATGACCGACCCAAAACAGGACACTAAAAAGGTCAGAGAACATACTACATGCAACCATCCACAGACAAACAGAAAACAAGCCCGCACAAAAGCAGGCGGGTCTAACCGGCTTAAATAGCCTTAAAACAAATCTCAAACAAGGAACAGGTGAACTCAATACAGAAATAACAAACAGAAAAGGAAAAAGGGATCGGTGGCAGCTAGTAGACCAGAGACGACGACCGCCGAGGGGAGGCAGGGGAGCCACCTTCGGTGGAAGTCGTGACAATTCCGTTGTGGATCTGTGCCATGACGTGATTATGTCACCATGTCAGCTTGTGCTAAGTGTAGTCTGGTACCTCAGGATGTTCTAATGAAATAAATTACCTTGGCATTTGAGAGAGACACTTCATCAATGGGCTTACAGTAATTTGAGAGACATGGTGTAATAAGTGGTTTACTGCTCCCTTCCTTTTCACTGGTTGCCTGGTGGAAAGTTCTGGATAGAAGGAGACGAGAGAACGGTGATTGTGCAATTGCAACATACATACATACATACATTTTGTTTTAGACACCAAATCGTTCTTCCCATGATGTTGGAGAGTGTCTTTTTTGAATACCTTCCTCTCCCTCTCCCTGTCTCTCCTGCTCCCTCCATTTTCTCTCCCTCCTTCTCTCTCTCTCTTTTCCTTCCCTCTCTTTAACAGTCTCAGGACACAGTTTTTTGTGGTATTTTGCTTCTCTCTGTGGCAGTGATGGGTGGATTTATTTTGTGGGAGTTGTAATTTGCACTCTCTCCTTTCTCTCTCCTCTTTCTTTAGTGAATGCTACAGAGTGGGTTATTATGGGGAGTTTCTCCTCCATCCTCCATACCGTTCGGCTAGTGTTGCCCTGAGGACATTTCAGCATCCCCTCCCAGATATTCCAAGCCAATAATCCACTGCTATCAGATATATGCTCAGAGATGCACTGATTACAGATGGGCTGAAGGTGGCAATGTATTTTATATGGATGTTACTTTCTGACCTTAGTTCTTTTGTTATGTCTTTGTTTTAGTATGGTCAGGGCGTGAGTTGGGTCAATTGTCTATGTTAGTTTTTCTATGATTTGCTATTTCTGTGTTTGGCCTGGTATGGTTCTCAATCAGAGTCAGCTGTCAATCGTTGTCCCTGATTGAAAACCATATTTAGGTAGCCTGTTTGCTACTGTGTTTCGTGGGTGATTATTTTCTGTTTTCTGTTGTGTGTCTGCACCAGTCAGAACTGTTTTCGGTTGTCGGTTTATTGTTTTTGTTCAGTGTTCAAGTTCTTTATTAAAAGATATGGACACATACCATGCGGCACCTTGGTCCTCTTCTCCTTCATACGACGACCGTTACAATGGAGAGTCACAACAGGGGCCATTCATATCAGGGACTGTGAAGGATATTGATACTTTATTGGTGCAGTTTTGCAATATTTAGCATTAAATCAGGCTTATTAATGTTTAATTAGTCATACTAATGTGAGACAGATATAAAATGTATAATGCCTGCAACCAATATGCAGAAGTCTTTCAACTAAAAATACAGATGTCATGTTTTTAGAGCTGTATTTTTACTTCTGTGAGACTGGGTTTATTTCTTCAAGCCTTTTCATAAATTGTCTGGACCTACAACAGAACATCACTCTGACCAACGTATGGCTTTCGTTAAGCACTATTAACCTATTGATTTACTTTCATTTGAGCAGTGAAATAGTTAAGATTTTTTCCAAATGACCTTTCTTGTATCCTAAGCAGAAACTCTACCATGACTCACTGTCTGATAGATAGAAAAGTAGATACTGTATTTGTGAGCTGTCTCTGGGAACCGTGGTATTTTCTAGTCATGTGTTCAGTGGCACTAGTGATATTGAGACTGGGACCAAATAAGCATTGGTCCTGTGGAGCCTTTCAGATTTGAATCAGGCCTGACATAGAAGCCACACTTGGCATGGGAAAGTTTCTATCAACCTTCATTCCAAGGAGAGGAATCAACTCATTAGTTTGTGCAGAGGACTGCTCTGTTTAGCAGTGATAGGAAATTAGTTGTTTACATCAACTGTAAACAAATGTGTGCATTTTTTTTCTTCTTGCATGTCCTAGACAGTTTCAAGATACAATACATCCAAATATATACAGTTTAATAGGGGGAAAACAAGCAAAATGTAAAAAATAAAAAGAACACCATACAAATGAAAAGGAAAAAAACAAAACAGATTAAAAACAAATGTTTCAGTATTTCGATATTCAATCGGTCTATTCAAATGTCGTTCTCAATGGCTACCAACCCAGAGCCACATAGGAAAACAGAAAAAAGACAGAGCAGGTTAATGCTCTCTCCCATCCGCAAGACCAAAGACTGTTAAATTAGCTCTTAAAAGTGGGAGATATATTGGCCAGAGTTTCAGACTTGGCCCCACACAGTCTGGCAGTGGATCTTTCCAGCTGTGCAATGTCCAGGTACTGTACATAAGCAACCAACATCTGCAAAGGGTTCAAACCAACTCTTCTGAATTGTTTTTTGTCTGCTGTTACAATCCGACCCTTTCTTGATAAGATAAGGAAATGCTCGGGTTACAACCTAGCAGGAGGAGGGATAGACAAACAGGTAGGCTCCTGACAAGAATAGTATTTCAAATATTAACATGAACCCAGAGAGAAAGTACACAGCTCCAAAACATATGCATATAATTGCCCACCTCCGATTGGGTGCATTTATTTAAAAAATCACTATCCACAAGCTTCATCCTGAACTTTCGCTCTGGGGTAAAAGAAAAGCTGTGATCAAATTTAAAATAAGTTGACTGGCGAGGCTCTTAGAAAAGGCAGAAATATTGCCTCATATCGTGATCTATTCCCATTCAAACCATGCACTTTGTAGGTCCTTCTCCCAGACCTCCATAACAGGTAGATGTTTTATAATATGAGTCACTAACCTATCATATAGTGAGCATTCCATTCTGAGTTTCCCTGGACATGAAAATGATTACAATAAGATTTTAAGATATACTTTATTAGTTCAGACGAGATGGAAATTTGTCTTCTGCTGTTATCCAACCCTCCGATACACACACACACACACACACACACACACACACACACACACACACACACACACACACACACACACACACACACACACACACAAATTAGGTCGGAGAGGCTGGAGCAGAGCACTATTAAACCTAACCACTGACCCACAAGAGTGTGTAAAGCACAAAGGGAACGGGGAGGTCACTCTGTGGCAGTGTCGGTCGGTGACATTTTAGATGAGGGAGGATGATCATTTTTTTAATGAGCATGGCCTTATTTCTATTACAGCATGCTGGATGACTGTCATTTATATTCCATTCTCCCAGTTCAATGTAATATCGATAGGTCTAGGATACTACATGATACTCACATTTTCCCTATACCCATCATGAGGTTACTACAACCTGGTCTATGAATAACAGTTTACAACGTAGGTGCACAGGTCGAGAGAACATTTTGAGTAATCAAGGTGACAGACATTGACACCTTCAATACTGCCTTGCACACTCTTGCCTGCATCTAGCTGATCTAGGGTGCAATCATTAGTCTAACAATTGCAAATAATAGTTTCTACTGGACAAATTCAGGTATGTTTATCTCTGTTTTGTTCCACTTCCCTTTTCAACAGAATCGACGGAATGAATACAGCCCTGATCACACGTAAAACAGTTCAATTTCATAGCATCCACATACAAACAGCATGATCATTTTGCTCGTTGTGGAATTCCTTCTTGCATCTACGCACTTTCCTCTTCTCACCTTTTTCCTTCGCTTGTGAACTTCAGTGTACAACACATCAGCTGTCTGTGACCAGGCGAAAAAAACTTTCTAAGTGAAACCTTCATATCATAATCACTAACCGCTACACACAGCCTACCTACATAATCGTAGCTACTAGAACTAATGTGTTAGTAAACCCGCTACAATCATGTAGTACAGTGTACTGTCATTAAGCAGTTGAGCAGTTACACCGATGGGCCCCTAAGGCAATAAATTAATGAAACCAAAAGCTTACCTTGACTTGGAAGAGTTCCAGTGTTGAATAGCCATAGCCAGCTAGCTAACAGAGCATCCTTCTCTGTTTGAGTATGCTAAACTAGCTAGCTACATTTTCTAGCTAAGTGAAAGTGAACATAAAATACAATCAAATATAGCTATCTATCCATCTCTCTCTTGCTTATTCATTTTTTATATCTTTCTCTCTCTTTGAGTGAACTACTCACCACATCTTATACACTGCATTGCTAGCTAGCTGTAGCTTATGCTTTCAGTGTTAGATTCATTCACTTTGATTGGGTGAACATGCTGCAAGAGCTCTGATAGGTTGGAGGATGTCGTCTGGAAGTTGTCATAATTACTATGCAAGTCTATGGAAGGGGGTGAGGACCATGAACCTCCTAGGTTTTTGAATTAAAGTCAATGTACCCCAAGTAGAGGACAGAAACTAACTGTCCTCCGGCTACACTATTGTGCTACCCTACAGAGTGCTCTGAAATCGGAGTAGATGGTTACTTGAATAGTGGAGTCTTTTGTTAAGACATGTAGCTAGCGAGCTAGGTAAACAATGAACCATAATCACAACTCATGATGTTACTACCCTGCATGAATCTGCAGGTAGCTAGCCAACCAGGTTCAATGTTAGTTAGCTAATATTAGGCTATAGCTAGCCAAGCAAATAGCTCTGAAATATGAATAATAAGGTCTTACACGTAACGTTAGCTAGCGAGCCAGCCAGCTAACATTAGCTAGTGTCGTGTCTTTACTATGGATTAAATGATAATACATGCTATTTTAGAAAATCAATTCTCTGTAATTAATATTACCTGATTTAGCTAATCATGTAAATGTAATTAACTAGGAAGTCGGCGCACCACGGTAGAATATTTATAGAGCTGCTGTCTTCCGAATAAACTCTTAAAGACCTGGTCATCTTTTATATCAATAGCAGTCAATTATTAAACATCCCCTTATTCAGTCTCATCTGAACATTGTAAAATTATTGGTTATCTTCACGAACCCTAGCTAACAAGATGAATCAGCAATTCAACATTTGGGTTAATTATTTATTTACTAAATACTAAATACCTAAATAATCACACAATTACATATACACATTGATTACTTATTATGTCATAAAATAAAACGTCCCTAGCGGACAAAACCGATATGACGGCTGGTTACACAAAGAAAGGGGGTTGGGTTTGAATGAAAGCGCAGGAAGACTGAGGAACAAAAGGATTGGATCTCTATTGGACTCTAATGGAAGGATAAGCAATAACTTTACATCCATATCTGGCAAAGCAAAAGCTGTGGTGGACTATACCGTTACCCACGACTTTCTAGAAACTTGTTTGGAATTTAAGGTGTTATGTCCTACACAGATGTTTGAAGAATGTGGATGTTTTGAGTTAATTGGAGAAAAAAAGTAGACTTTCTGATCATTCTCTTTTATTTAGGATCTTTTCTGTTGGCCAACAACATTCTCAAACAGGTACTGTTGTGCATCACACGGGGCAAAAGATACCCCGCATAGGTCTAAATGTTAGAAAATAAATGTGCCAAATGACTTTCTATGTTCTGAAATGGCATGTAGAGCTCTGGTGGAACTCATTGAAACTCTGCAAAGATGCCAAGAAACAACATTTGATTTGTGGTATGAAAAATGTTGTGATATTATACAGTGGCAGGAAGAAGTATGTGAACCCTTTGGAATTACCTGGATTTCTGCATAAATTGGTCATACAATTTGATCTGATCTTCATCTAAGTCACAACAATAGATATACACAGTGTGCTTAAACTAATAGCACACAAATTATTGTATTTTTCTTGTCTATATTGAATGCATAATTTAAAAATTCACAGTGTAGGTTGGGAAAAGTATGTGAACCCCTAGACTAATGACTACTCCAAAAGCTAATTGGAGTCAGGAGTCAGCTAACCTGGAATCCAATCAATGAGATGAGATTGGAGATGTTGGTTAGAGCTGGCCCTATAAAAAACACTCGCAAAATGTGAGTTCGCTATTCACAAGAAGCATTGCCTGATGTGAACCATGCCTCGAACAAACGAGATCTTAGAAGACCTAAGATTAAGAATTGTTGACTTGCATAAAGCTGGAAAGGGTTACAAAAGTATGTCTAAAACACGAACGATAAAATTAGAGCGAGGGGCAAGACAAGGCTGTAATCTTTCACCCATGCTCTTCTCCTTGTACCTCAAACCATTAGCACAGGCAATAAGACAGGACCCAACCTTATAGGGAATAACAATAAGAGGCAGTGAACATAAGATATGCATGTATGCTGATGACGTTCTGTTATTCCTTAAAGACCCAGGCTCAAGTGTACCTAGATTGATGGATGTTTTACAAACATTTGGAACATATTCAGGGTATGTGCTTAATTAACGTACACAAGACCCAAACCCTAGTATATAATTATACCCCACAGGAAGAGCTGAAGAGTAGGTATAACTTCACCTAGACCTCTTCATTCATTTAAATATCTGGGAGTAAATTTACCAAAAGATACACCCAAACTTTATTGCATGAATTACGATCACATTAACAAGAAAATATATGATGACAGGTGGAATTCACTTCCATTAGATCTTAGTAGTAGAATTGAAACAATCAAAATGAACATCCTGCCAAGGTTACTGTATTTGTTCCAATCACTGCCCATAGAAATCCCACCTAAACAGTTTAGGGAATGGGATAAACGGATATCAAGGTTTATCTGGAACAGTAAGAAACCAAGAACTAGATATACAACATTACAGTTACCAAAAAACTGTGGGGGTATGGCCTTACCAAACCTAAAATATTATTATGTGTCAGCCCAATTGAGAACTCTGGTGTGTTGGTGCAATTCAGAATACGAATCCAAATGGAAAGACATCGAGACTACTTTGACAGAGAAAGCCATACAGTCAGTTTTGGGAAAAAAGGACATGGTAAAATAAATATACAACAGACAAAATCAGTGGATTAATTTCTCTCTGAAGACATGGTTTAGGGTAGTTAAGCAAAATCATTTAGACAGAGAGATCAAACTGCTGAGTTGGCCCACATACGACCCCAGCTTCATCCCTGCAACTCAGGACAGCAGGTTTAAACAATGGACGCAGAAAGGCATCACATCATTCAGTACAATTATAAGGAATGGGAACCTAGATAACTTCCAGGACCTAAGTAAAAAACATGGCTTGGATAAACAAGATTTTTACAGATACCTACAAGTTCAGCACTATTTCTTAAGGGAAATAAAAGTGACTGACCCTCGAGCACCTCCAAACTTAATCCAAGTATTCACTAACGCATACTTGGGGAGTAACAAAAAAACTATTTCAAATCTCTACTTGGGTATTCAATCCTCAAAGAAACATTCTACAAACTATATTAAAAAGAAATGGGAGGAGGAACTTAACATTGAAATAACTGATGAAACATATTAGAGACTCAACAAAGCTCCACCAACTCAAGGTCATGGAGAGAATTCTGTTGGAAGAATGTTATACGTTTCTTCATAACACCTAAACTGAAATCAAAACAGACTGGCTCCCTACACCCTTGTTGGAGAGAATGCGGTCTATTGAGGGCGGACCACTCTCATATCTTTTGGACTTGCCCCGCAATCGAAACTTACTGGGGAGAAATAAGATCTAACATTGGAAAAATAATGGGATTTGACATAGAACAAACATTAATTTCTTTGTACATGGATGAAATACCTGATAACTTACACAATAGAGAAAAGTACCTCTTGAAGGTCCTACTGGCAGCCAGTAAAAAGGCTATCACTAGGAAATGGCTACAAAAAGACCCTCCCACAGTGACACGATGGATAGACATTGTAGAAGAAATACACCACATGGAGCGTATGACCTTTGCTTTAAGAACTCAACAGGAGAGAGGTCAAGAATACTGGGAAAAAGTCTAATTCAAAAGAAGTCAATGTAACTAATATGATGATATGATGATGAAGGTATGAAGTGCACTGTAACTGCCAGATCTTTTTTTGTTGTTCTTTTATTTGACTTTATTTGTACTTTCTTTGTGTTCCTACAATAAAAACAAAGTATATAATATATATTTTTTAAAGTATGTCTAAAAGCCTTGATGTCCATCAGTCCACGGTAAGACAAATTGTCTGTAAATGGAGAAAGCAGAGTGCAGAATGCTCAATGAGGTTAAGAAGAATCCTAGAGTCTTAGCTGAAGACTTACAGAAATCTCTGGAACATGCTAACATCTCTGTTGACGAGTCTATGATAGGTAAAACACTATATAAGAATAGTGTTCATGGGAGGACACCACAGAAGAAGCCACTGCTGTCCAAAAACACCATTGCTGCACGTCTGAAGTTTGCAAAAGAGCACCTGGATGTTCCACAGCGCTACTGGATAAATATTCTGTGGACAGTTGAAACAAATGTTGATTTGTTTGGAAGGAACACACAACACTTTGTGGAGAGAAAAAAGGCACAGCACACCAACATCAAAACCTCATTTAAACTGTAAAGTATGGTGGAGGGAGCATCATGGTTTGGGGCTGCTTTGCTGCCTCAGGGCCTGGACAGCTTGCTATCATCAACGGAAAAATGAATTCCCAAGTTTATCAAGACATTTCACAGGAGAATGTAAGGCTATCTGTCTGCCATTTGAAGCTCAACAGAAGTTGGGTGATGCAACAGTACTTTGACTCAAAACACAGAAGTAAATCAACAACAGGATGGCTTCAGCAGAAGAAAATAAGCCTTCTGGAGTGGCCCAGTCAGAGTCCTGACCTCAACCCAATTGAGATGCTGTGGCATGACCTCAAGGGAGCAGTTCACACCAGACATCCCAAGAATATTGCTGACATGAAGCAGTTTTGTAAAGAGGAATGGTCCAAAATTCCTCCTGACCTGTGTGCAGGTCTACAGAAAATGTTTGGTTAAGGTTATTGCTGCCAAAGGAGGGTCAACCAGTAATTGAATCCAAGGGTTCACTTACTTTTCCCACCCTGCGCTGTGAATGTTTACACGGGGTGTTCATAAAGACATGAAAACCTATAATTGTTTGTGTGTTGTTAGTTTAAGCAGACCCTTTGTCTATTGTTGTTGTGACTTTGATGAAGATATTGCCCTTTCTACCACAATATACACTTGCTCTTATTCCAGAATGCACACGACATATATTATGTGGCTGAGTGATGAGGAGAAATTGAAATGTTTTTTTGTCCATTGTGTATTTCCTTTTGTGGAATATTTAGATAAAGCCTGGAATAAAAGGAAAAGGGCTACTTAGAAGCTAAATATTTGTAATATTTAATTATATGTGGTTAATGGTGTGTGTGTGTGTACGGTATATAGATTGTGTATAGGCTTGTCTCCCATATGAATCTTCTCTTTGTGTCAGACTGGGTTCAAGTGACTTCTGTTTCTTTTTTTCTGTATATATTTGTCTGTTTATTGTATGTATGTATGTATGTATGTATGTATAAATATGCAGTGTGTATGTATGTATGTATGTATGTCTATATTATTTTACTGCTCTAGTGATGTAATTATTGTTTGGATAACCTTATTTAGTATTATGTATTGCTGTATTTTATTCGTATTATTAAAACTATTTGTTTCACTCTTTATGTGATGCGCAATGCAGAGAATGGCGGAAGAAGAATCATCATTTAATTACCATAGTGAATAATTGTAACGTTTGTTTGTGTCAATTAATCCCATAAGGGATGGGTTGCCAATTGGTGATTTGACACGAAAATAAAACGTTATTAATTCGACACACTTTCACACTCACCACATACACTACTGTATATTTATCTATCCAGTTGCCTAGTCACTTTAACCCTACATATATGTACATAGCTACCTCAATTACCTCGTACTCCTGCACATCGATTCTGTGTTGGTCTCCCTGTATATAGCCATGTTATTTTCACTGGTTATTGTTTTTTATTTATTTTTCATCTTTAACTCTGCATTTTTGGAAAAGGACCCGTAAAGTAAGCATTTCCCTTTTCGTCTACACCTGTTGTTTACGAAGCATGTGACAAATACGATTTGATTTGAAATGCAATACATCAACTACCCATTTGGAGACAGAGGCAACTCACTGATCCATGCCCATCCAAACTTCTTTGAGGTAAGCTATTTCCTCCTCTGCAAAGCTGCTCTTCCAAAAAGAAGACAATTTTGTCACCATACAATATGAGCCGTTTGGACAAAAAAACAGCTAAATCATAAACAGCGAATAATTACAAATGTATCTCGACCTGCAATAATTCTGAATAAGTAAGTGAATTCTCTTAAACAGTGAAATTGGTCATTCAAAAGGACCAATGTGCTGATTCGATGTTAATGGACTTTCTGGGTTGGAATGGTTGTTGCTGATGGATTTAGATTAGCTAAACACTCTGCAGTTAGTTTGAGTAATCAACTCTGTTCATATATTGTTGCAATGTTAATTAGCATATTTGAATCACAATCATTCTCAAGGTGCTGCTCCACATGTACTATATCATTAGTGTTTTTCTAGCTCCCTCCAAAAGGAATCCGACAAGGAATGGATTGTAACAGAGGTACTTGCACTTCTTGTGATAAGAGTGATAAGAGAAATTGAGATAGGTAGTCTTAGAGATAACGCTCAAGTAGTGAATTTGTACTTGAGACAAGCGGTGTGGGCTTTAGCGGGGGATATGGGGTAAAACAATTTATTGGGGTTAACAGCCTTCTTTCCAGGATTTGGGTAGCAGGAATCGAAAATAGTTAACACTACATATTGTCAACCTCCATACTCGACCATGGCTCTAAAAGGGTTGTCTCTGGCTTTGTTTTTTTCATTGGTCTCCCTGCTCTTTCTTCTTTCCCCTGATAGATGTCTTTACAGCCAGGAATGACAATTTGGAGTATAATTTAAGCACCTCCCACTGTTGATCACTGCAGAAACCTTTTAACTTTATTAAACTGTCAGAGCATGGCCATGGACATACAGCGTTTTACATTAGATGCCATAAATGTGCTGCTGCTATAAAATAGACTAATGGGACATTAGATATTGGGCTTTAATACAATGACTGGATATGACCAAATTTCTATGGCCTTTTCAGACTGAACTCGTAATCCAACCTTTTCTCACAGTGTATCATATCATATTTAAATATATAGCTCAAGATTTACAAGTGAACGACAGACAGACTTTATAGATAGAAGGCACAAAATATGTTTTGCTTTTCAATGTTGATCTATAACCTTTCCTAAGGTTATAAGAAAGTACTGTCACGTTCTGACCTTAGTTCCTTTGTTTTGTCTTTGTTTTAGGATGGTCAGGGCGTGAGTTGGGGTGGATAGTCTGTTTGTTTTTCTAGGTTGGTTTTTGAGTTTGGCCTGGTATGGTTCTCAATCAGAGGCAGGTGACGTTAGTTGTCTCTGATTGAGAATCATACTTAGGTAGCCTTTTTCCACCTGTGTTTCGTGGGTGTATATTTTCTGTTTTGTGTGTCATTCACTAGACAGGGCTGTTTCGTTTGTTCGTTCTTCCTAGTTGTTATTTTGTTTTGTGTTCAGTTTTGATTATATTAAAAATCATGAACACTTACCACACTGCACCTTGGTCCTCACCTTCTTCCACCGACGACGGCCGTTACACCTATTGATTCGATTTCTTTCTCCTGGGGGAAAGCTAAGTGTTTACATTTGATTTGGGTTGAATGTAAATGTCATCCATTCTGAGGGTATAGCGTTGGCTGAATTTAAACAAATGGAAAACTCTCTTTTATCTGTTCTCTCAAATGTTAATTCCATTATAACTTTCAACAATTGTTGAATAACATTAGAATAACTTTCTCTTCAATGGGCATTGGCATTATACTGTAATACTGTGCATTGCCATGTGAAAAGTCAAAATATGCCTAAAGTAAAGTAATTAGTGCTAAGTTGGCAGTGGGTCATTACGACGTTCCTAAAACACTACCCCCAAAGCAACACACCCCATCTTCATCCATCACATGATCTCAAAGACAAATGGGTGACCAGGGACAAGGTGTAAAATGGGTAACCAGGGATGCGCAAATTGAGACCATCAAAGGGCCTCGCGTTTCAATTTGAATGCACACTGGTTCTCTCAGGAAAGCACTTGAACATCCATTACATGCCCAAATCCGAATTTCTGCTAGCAGCAGCTGTGTATCTACAGAAAACATAATAGCCTCCCAGAGCTAGGGTTTCATTTTTATTCTCCTGGCTGGCTGGCTGTCTACTATGGCCCTATTTAGGCCTTTGTTATTCATGACTTGGGGATGCAGAGGAAGACTGCTGCCCGGTGCTTGGTGATGCAGGGGCCAAATAATTGGCCTCTAAATGAAATTGCCATATAAGAATGCACTCTCTGAATACCTCATCAACCCACGGTGCAACCCACATACATTAAACAGTGAGGTAGATATACAAAGTGTTAAATATATATATATATATACACTGCTCAAAAAAAATAAAGGGAACACTAAAATAACACATCCTAGATCTGAATGAATGAAATATTCTTATTAAATATTTTCTTCTCTACATAGTTGAATGTGCTGACAACAAAATCACACAAAAATGATCAATGGAAATCAAATTGATCAACCCATGGAGGTCTGGATTTGGAGTCACACTACAGGCTGATCCAACTTTGATGTAATGGCCTTAAAACAAGTCAAAATGAGGCTCAGTAGTGTGTGTGGCCTCCACATGCTTGTATGACCTCCTTACAACGCCTGGGCATGCTCCTGATGAGGTGGCGGATGGTCTCCTGAGGGATCACCTCCCAGACCTGGACTAAAGCAACCGCCAACTCCTGGACAGTCTGTGGTGCAACGTGGATGGAGCGAGACATGATGTCCCAGATGTGTTCAATTGGATTCAGGTCTGGGGAACGGGCGGGCCAGTCCATAGCATCAATGCCTTCCTCTTGTAGGAACTGCTGACACACTCCAGCCACATGAGGTCTAGCATTGTCTTGCATTAGGAGGAACCCAGGGTCAACTGCACCAGCATATGGTCTCACAAGGGGTCTGAGGATCTCATCTCGGTACCTAATGGCAGTCAGGCTACCTCTGGCGAGCACATGGAGGGCTGTGCAGCCCTCCAAAGAAATGCCACCCCACACCATGACTGACCCACCGCCAAACCGGTCATGCTGGAGGATGTTGCAGGCAGCAGAACGTTCTCCACAGCATCTCCAGACTGTCACGTCTGTCACATGTGCTCAGTGTGAACCTGCTTTCATCTGAGAAGAGCACAGGGCGCCAGTGGCGAATTTGCCAATCTTGGTGTTCTCTGGCAAATGAAAAATGTCCTGCACGGGGTTGGGCTGACCGTTTGAGCAGACACATGCACATTTGTGGCCTGCTGGAGGTCATTTTGCAGGGCTCTGGCAGTGCTCCTCCTGCTGAGGTAGCAGTCCTGCTGCTGGGTTGTTGCCCTCCTACGGCCTCCTTCACGTCTCCTGATGTACTGGCCTGTCTCCTGGTAGCGCCTCCATGCTCTGGACACTACGCTGACAGACACAGCAAACCTTCTTGCCACAGCTCACATTGATGTGCCATCCTGGATGAGCTGCACTACCTGAGCCACTTGTGTGGGTTGTAGACTCCATCTCATGCTACCACTAGAGTGAAAGCACCGCCAGCATTCAAAAGTGACCAAAACATCAGCCAGGAAGCAGGGGAACTGAGAAGTGGTCTGTGGTCCCCACCTGCAGAACCACTCCTTTATTGGGGGTGTCTTGCTAATTGCCTATAATTTCCACCTGTTGTCTATTCCATTTGCAGAACAGCATGTGAAATTTATTGTCAATCAGTGTTGCTTCCTAAGTGGACAGTTTGATTTCACAGAAGTGTAATTGACTTGGAGTTACATTGTGCTGTTTAAGTGTTCCCTTTATTTTTTTGAGCAGTGTATATATTTCTTCAGTATAAGTGCCAGCTGGCGTATCATAATATGTAATAATTTAATGTTTTATACAAATGTGGCTGGTTACAAGATCGTAGGCTTATTGTAATTTTTGTAAAAAACTGTTCTTTAGTTTATAAAAGTACAGACTCAGAGCCGTTATGCTGCTATGAAAGTTCATATACTTATTTACACCGTTTTGAGAAAATGTCTTGAAGTTTTTGTAAAGGTTTTTCGACTTGCTGAAGTGCCCTTCTTTGTGTACGCCGATTCAGCATCATTGACCCCCTCTTAAGCCATAACCAACCATCTCTTTAAAGATGTTCTCCAGCGATTTAAAAAAAATCTTACTGTTGAAAAGCGATATCCCATGTATAAATACAGTAATGTTCACACACTAAAGGGTATACAAATATGTCTGGAATAAAATTGTGTTTTTAGACAGAACTGCAAACTTCAAGAAGTATGGCATTCAATGAGTTGGTCTGATGTGGATTTGTGATGTCATCGGCCTCCCCCATTGCTTGATGAACAATAGAGGAGCAATAGAGAACAAATTAGGAAAGGCCCACCCCTGACTTGTACAATGTCATGACATACCTGCACCGCCTATTGAGATGTGCCTTTTGTTAAGCAAATCAGATGATAAATGAGCTGAAAAATGAAGCAAGGAAGGATCCTGTCTTTCTCCCTATAGCGAAGTGCTTTCTCCTTTTTATTTACAGATCACATACCAGTTTGTTATTAAGGCACATGAAAGTTCACATGTTCATGAAGGCATTTCTGGAACAACAAAAATAATAATATATATTAAAAACGGCCCTACTGTGAAGTAGGAACTAGTGTCCAACTTCCACCTTCCTGAATCCGGACACAATGGTTTTCTTTCAAGGCAGCATTGAGAGAACAACTGTTTTATATACATTATTCAATATATGCATTCCGAGTATCCAAGATACAAGGTACAACACTGTGAGAGACATCACAGCCTACTCTTCTTTAACTCACAATTGATCAACTCTTCATTACCTTGTGCCTGCTCTATAAATATGGAATCCAGGCTGCATCACATCCGTCATCCGGGTTTGGCCGGGGAGGCCCGTCATTGTAAATAAGAATTTGTTCTTAACTGACTTGCCTAGTTAAATAAAGGTTAAATTTTTAAAGTTAATAATTATTATTTATTTTTTAACAAATTATTCAGTGAAATGTAACACTATTCTGTATTGAAAAACCAGTGGAGCAGAAAGAGCGCTTTATAATTACTCTTCTTGAACTAACTCTTGTAATTCTCCCTCTCTCTCTGGCTTATTTCTTCCCCTTAGCCTGATTGCTTTTCATTTCAGACGGGAGAAGAGCAGACAAATAATCCCAATAGTCTAAAGCTTGGTGACAGGAAACACAACTCTGTGACTTAACTTGAAACAGGGAGCAGAAATGGCCGCCTAATAGTGCTCTCTGTGTATTGGGGCATTGACTGAGTCTGGACAGCTGTGTGAAACTGTCTAGCTGTTGGAGCTGCTGCATGGGACCGTTGCTGAGACCAGAGGCGAAGTGTCCAAGTATAACAAGAGCAAAACATGAATTAATCAAATGCTCTCAACAGAGTCAGAAATAATCAACTGGACTGGGGACCATGTGACCGAGCACACAGGGTAGCGTCACGGAAAATAGACAAAGGAATGCTTTATGGACGACATAGAATAAGTGTTGCAACCCAAACTGGAACTTCAACAGTCATTCGGGGTCAACACATATGCTGAATGTATAAGTATGATTGTAGGTCATGTGTTTCTCAGGCTCTAAAAGTTCCTAGTTCCTAGTTATTCTACAGCACATTTTTTTTTACCTTTGTGATACAATTTAACCATGACTTTTGTGTTTATTGATGAGGTTGCTATATTAGCAATGTATTTCACATACGCGGTATTTAAATCAAATTCCATGATGAAGAGATCCATCAGCTCGACGGGAGACTAAAAGCCCATGTCAAACCAAAGGCAGCTGAAACCTACTTTTAGGGCCTTGTGGTAAAGCATTTTATGTTGCCTTCTAAGTCTTAGACTGACACAGTCAGTGATTTAATATCAATTCACAAGTATTGTTTACATGCACCTCAATATAAAACCTTTCATTTGAAACAGTAATTTGAACACAGCCATCTTTAAACAAATAAATATATTTGTTGGATTTTACACAAGGATTTTACACTACTTTGACAGTGGGGGAAAGATGAGGAAACAAACTAAAAAGTGGGGTTCAAAAGAAAGCAACAACCATGAAGTTTTCCAGCGAGCTCTCGCTTGAGGTGGATGATATGTCGAGAGTAAAAAATAATCACCATTACAGCAGGTGCAAGTCAGTAAGATAAAAGAGAACCTGTCTTCTGGCTGTTTTTAAAATGGCAGGCCCATGAAAGCCTTCCCTCTCGAAACAAACTGGGTACAAAACATGAACAATGACATTGACAACAAACAAAACCTTGATTTTTCAGTGATTTGATTGTACGTTAACGAGCAGGAGACGGTTGGGAGTCAGATATACATATTTTTCAAGGCGGATGATTTGGAAACGTGTGATTGATTTTAATGCCCAGTGGGGTTTCTAGGTTTCTACTCCGAGTCAGGCAGCCAAACAACGTTCCTATAATGCAGACATACAAATTAATGTTACGTCATCCAACCGCACGAGCATCCCAGCATAAGGCCCGTACACACTCAAGTTTTACCACTGATGTACAATGCATTTTGGCACCATTGTGTCAAATGCATTGTACATTAGTTGAAAAACCTTTGAGTGTTGCACGGGGCCTCAGTGAAGAACTTTTGGGGGACCAAACACATTAAGGCACTCACATTACATATAAAACAAAAGGTAAAACAGTACATCATATAACATTATCACACCACTACATATCTACAATACAAAATGTATAATACCACCATACAACAATACCACAATGTACATGTGTGTAGAGTGCGTGTGTTTGTACCTATCTTTCACAGTCCCCGCTGTTCCAAAAGATGTATTTCTACCTGTTTTTTTTATATGATTATACTGCTTGCATCAGTTACCTGATGTGGAATAGAGTTCCATTTAATCATGGCTCTATGCAGTACTGTGCGCCTCCCATAGTCTGTTCTGGACTTGTTGGGTATGCATGGGTGTCTGAGCTGTGTGCTAGTAGTTTAAACAGACAGCTCGGTACATTCAGTTTGACAACCCTTCTTACATGAATTAAATCTCTCTTCCACTTTGAGGCATAAGAGATTGACATGCATATCATTAACGTTAGCTCCCTGTGCACTTTTAAGGGCCAGCCATTCTGACCTGTTCTGAGCCAATTATATTTTTTCTAAGTCTTTCTTTGTGGCACCTGACCACACGACTGAACAGTAGTCCAGGTGTGACAAAACTAGAGCCTGTAGGACTTGCCTTTGTTGATAGTGCTGTTAAGAAGGTAGAGCAGCGCTTTATTATGGACATACTTCTCCTCATCTTAGCTACTGTTTCATCAATATGTTTTGACCATGACAGTTTACAATCCAGGGTTACTCCAAGCAGTTTAGTCACCTCAACTTGCTCAATTTACAAATTATTCAATACAAGATTTAGTTGAGGCTTAGGGTTTAGTCCCAAATGCAATGCTGTTAGTTTTTTAAATATTTAGGACTAACTTATTCCTTGCCACCCATTCTGAAACTAACTGCATTCTGAAACTAACCGCATACATTGACACACAAGCTTTACTCAAAGCCAGTGGCATGTCGTTAGTAAAGATAGAAAACAGTAAGGGGCCTAAACTGCTGCCCTGGGGAATTCCTGATTTTATGTTGGAGAGGCTTCCATTAAACAACACCCTCTGACAGGTAACTCTTTATCAACAATATGGCAGGGGGTGTAAAGCCATAACACATACGTTTTTCCAGCAGCAGACTGTGATCGATAATTTCAAAGCCACACTGAAGTCTAACAAAACAGACACCACAATCTTTTCATCATCAATTCCTCTCAGCCAATCATTAGACAAGTGCTGTGCTTGTTGAATGTCCTTCCCTATAAACGTGCTGAAAATCTGGTGTCAATTTGTTTACTGTAAAATAGCATTGTATCTGGTCAAACACAATTTTCCCCAAAAGTTTCTAAGGGTTGGTAACAGGCTGATTGGTCGGCTATTGGAGCCAGTAAAGGGGCTTTACTATTCTTGGTTAGCAGGATGACTTTTGCTTCCCTCCAGGACTGAGGGCACACACTTTCTAGGAGGTTTAAATTGAATATATGACAAATAGGAGTGGCAATATCGTCCATTTGGTGTAATTTTATAATTTATAAAGTCCTGTCTCCTTGAGGCATGTTCATAAATGGGGAAGTTGATTCATAAATGGACAGCAGCTCATCCCAGCTTTGTATTGAAGGTCTACTTGTATGTCTCAAATCTATTCTAATAGCTATTCAAGGTGTCTGTGGGTTTCTAGTCATCTGTGACATTTGAATACATCACAACTCACAGTGGTCTGCTCTGGCTTGATCTCAGCTAGCTACTGGAACACATGCCAAGGAGAGGTGCATGTGCCAAGGAGAGGTGCTTCATTATCCACCGTCTGCTCCGGAAGTTTTTAAGCCCAATAATAAATGAATAACTGATTTCAAATGCAGCAGCTGACCTGTTGATGAGTCAGTATTGTTTCATATTGCCATGATTCAGCATTCCATAATGAGGACTAATAACACGCCAATGCATAAACAAAATAGTTATTAACAAGATCTTCTGGCTTTAGAAATGATAATGGTGAGACAAAAGGTGAAACATCTGTATGTTCTAACACCAGATTAGTTGAAAATGAATTTTAAGGCCAGGTACCAGAACCTCATAGGTAATTGTTTTCTTCCCTGAATCATATTACATTTAACTTTAACTAGTTGAATGTGGACACAAATGTAATACTTTTTATGTATTAACATTTTCTGAAATATCTGATTTAAATATGCAAATGAAGCCATATCGCATTAAATATGTGCATATTTGCATACTGCACAAATTACTTTTTCTGGACACTGGATGAAGTCTGCCTAAAAATGGGGTTTCATTTTGTTAAGACACTCCTGGACCGGACTTGTCCAGAACAGATTGGAGATAAATACTTTTAAGATCTTTCTATCTGGAAAATTCCAGATACATTTACAGAAAATGCATTTTTGGCACAAGAAAATGTTATCTATAATAAAACATGTACAACATGTTAACAATTCTATCTGGGAAAGTCTGGAGAATATAATATATCTAACGATAACCACACAACGTTTGGTGAATGCAGATTATTCTAAAGCTGAGAAATAAATTGCCTGTGGGAAGAGTCTGACTTTTGAGGAATGGCAGTTTTCGCCACTGAATACAGAATACCAAACTCCTATTTGAACCGAATCACCCTCTATTCAAAGTAAGTTGCAAAAATATAGTTCAGTTTGTAACACTCTCTATGAAATGGGCTTTTCAATTATGTATGATTAAATGTAGTGAGCTTTGAAATTAGGGATTTATGACAATTTGAGTGAGGTTAAAATTCATGAAACTTTGTCTTTAGTAGGCTATAATAAACAAACAAAAAACATTTGAAAGAACTGATATTAAGGGGACCAAAATACCCAAGAATCTCAAAATTGATAAGTAGATGCAAAAATGTCATTTCAGTCTGCGGTGCCTCACCTTAAACAGACTTGCCCAGAGGGAATTGTTGATATGTTGTACATTTGCCACGTTGCCGTGAATTCGTTTAAGACTTGAGGACTGTGAAGAGACCCTTTGTGGCAAGTCTTGTGTGGTACGTATTGGTGTCTGAGCTGAATGTTATTTGATTATGCAGACAATTTTTATTACCTTAATAATGCTTCTCATAAAAACTAGAAGAGAAGCAGTTAAATTAAGATAGAACACATGTAAGTTAGCTAGTAGTTTAGCTTGCATTGATCTAATTAATTAGCATACCCTCACACCCCACATCGCATCCTACAGGATGCAGCATACTGGAAAAAGTGTGTCTGCCTGGAACTTCCTGTGAAAGTCAGGAAGTGAAACAGGAAGTGGAGCACACAGGAGTTATAGATTGAGCAATCATGGGCATGGCTCCTAGCAAGTTGGCTGCTTTGTGTTTGTGAATGTTGGATTTAGAATCCAGTAAATGGGTGTGTTCGAGCAGTAAGGCTAACAAAGGCGACTGTAGAAGAAAGTAGGTGAGTGAAGTCGTGAGAGGTGCATCTGTGACAGCCGAAAGTCGGACACTGGTGGTTTTCCAACAGCAATTCTGAGATCAACATGGCAGTGTCCTCATAGCTGCTATTGTTTCTAAAAATATTTTATTTTAAATGTCGAAATTAAATGTTATAAACCCCTTTCACACACTCACAAACTGAAACATAATGTGTGAACAATTAATTGGTTAGAAACTGGCTCAAAAATCACTCATCCTTTAGCTTTAGAATTGCGGCAAAGTTGATTGGTTGACAAATAGTGCCTCCCACAATGCCAGTGATGGCTGCATGGTGCAGTTGGTGTGAAGCAACTACAGCAAGGCTGGACACAATATATTTTTAACAATGCTTTTTTCTGATAAAAAAAACAGTTCATAGCATCTGCCGTGGAGCCCATTTTCATAATATTACAATATGTCCCAGCTGCTTGCCGTAGTTTTGAAGTAATCACGAAAAAACAGGCCTTATTTTAGGGCATTTTTCACCCTGCCAGCTACTATTAGTTCTGTTGAGCACTGTGGCACCAACTCGCCTTCCGAACGTTCTATTCCCAGCATATTGTTCTACGTCACAATGCCTGCTTTGCTATTGTTGGCAATGAGACCTGCCCATGATGCTGATAGTTAAAATGTAAACAACAAACAAAAAAATACTCATGGAACTCTGAGGTTGTCCCATTGTTTCCTATAGGGAAATATAGTTATGTCTGTCTTTTTCGCCAAATATCTCGCAATGTGTATATTTAGATTTTTTAAAAATTGGACACCATTTTAATCATGAGATTCTCCTCTTTCTAATTATGTAAGGCTGTGCAGTGTATTCTGTTGTCATCAAACGCTAGCCCCGAAATACCTTTTACCCTTGGAACGCTGAGCTCCCCCGATTGTTTTCCTATGTAGAGGCATGCTGGTGTATTTTGCCAAATATCTCGCAACGTGTATATTTAGATTTTTTTCAAGTCGGACACCATTTAATCAGGATAATCTCCTCTTTTTAATTATGTAAGGCTCGGTAGTGTATTCCGTTGTCAAAAAAACGCTAGACCAGAAATAGTCAGAAGTTGCCATTTTTTCCTACTTCCTCGCTATGCCGACATAAGCACACTTGGCACCATCGAGGTGCGGATGTTTACTTTCTACACGACTTGTTATTTTTCAGTTTCGTCCTAAGAACAGATTGTAGTGGTAAAATAAAAAGGGATACATTTTTTGGTACCATTTAGGCGAAATGGAATTCTAAGCGCCTCTCCAGCCAGAAGAGTCTCTGCGAACGTTCGATTCAATACATTTTCTATGGGCTCGCACTAGTGTTCCAGCTTAGCCAACATTCTTTTGCCCTTTTTCAGCCTTGGGTAAATTTTGACTCGTTCTATTGTCCAGCCTACTACAGCGACTTGAGGCGACTTCATCAAAAACTGCGTGACCTTTGATCACAAGTTCATGCAGTCGGACCATTTTCATTCCCATACTGCAACACACTTTGAAAGGTGGTCACCGACTAGAGAAAATTGTCCTTTTTTTCAGTTGAAAGAAGTGCTTCTTACCATAACCTGAACAATGCTGAGGCATGGGTTGGTGGACTGCCAAAGTGACGTTTCAACTTGACATGGACCATGTCAGCGCATTCAAACAACCCTGACTGTGTAAGAAAAATACTACAATATATGTATATAAATGTTAATTTAAAAGGCATGAGTTTACATGGTTAAGGCTGGGCAGCAACTTCTACTGGACAGTTGATTTATCTACAACTACAGTATGCCTTCGCTCTCCCATCCAGGGTTTTAACCAAGCCCAACTTTAATATTTGTCATTGACTACTACCAATGTGCTATCATGAGAATGATTGTTGAGAGTGCTCCATTAATAACTAAATAGATTCACTGCTGGTATCAGTCATTCCTCCTCCTCTCCTCCCATCCCTCCTCCCCTCCTGTCCTCCTCATCCTCCTGTCCTCCTCCGCCTACCCTTTCTCCTCCTCCTCCCCATCCCCTCCTCCTCTCTACTTTCCTCCCCCTATTCTCTTATTTTCCTCCTTCCCTCCATCTACCTGTCCTCCTCCCCTCCTCCCCCTACCCCTCCTCCTCCCCTCCCCCTCATCCTGTCATCCTCCCACCTCCTCCTCCTCCTTCCCCACCCCTCCTCCTGTCCTCCTCCTACCCCCTCCTCGCCCCCCTGTCCTCCTCCTTCTGCTTTTCCCCTTCCTCCTCCTGAAGGCAGACTTTGCTTCTTTAATCAATAAGTGTTAAATTGCAGGCGTCCATGACATCAGACAATGGTATGCAAGTGCTTTGAAATGTGTGTGTCCCATGTACAGTATGTGAGACCTTAAAAGGCTTAGCTTACATGTCTCAGCATGAAACTCTGTAAAGGGGAAGTTCAGGATTTTACAACTTGATGTTAGATGGTTCCTCACCCTGAAAGAAGTCTATGGACCAAGACAAAATTCATCCATGGTTAGGTTTTCTTTAAACAACCACTACAAACTTTATCTAACTTTAGGCACCCCTAGATAGCAACCACAAATTGATAGGGTCATGTATGATTTTCCAAATAACATTGACAAAATAGGCAGTTAATTTATGCTTAGAGCACTGGGCCAGTAACCGAAAGGTTGCTGGATCGAATCCCCGAGCTGAAAAGGTAAAAATCTGTTGTTCTGTCCCTGAGCAAGGCAGTTAGTTAACCCACTGTTCCACGAAGACATGGATGTCAATTAAGGCAGCCCCCCCGCACCTCTCTGATTCAGAGGGTTTTGGTTAAATGCGGAAGACACATTTCAGTGGAAGGCATTCAGTTGTACAACTGTCTAGGTATCCCCCTTCCCCTATCACTCCCATTGATGTTTATAAAGCAGTGGCTAATGTTAGCTTAAGTTTGTAGTGGATGTTTAGAGAAAGTCGAACCAGAGTTAGGATGAACATGAAAAGTGATCTCAGTAAAAACGAGCCATACAGTCAAGTGTGTCTGGACCCGCCATCCGCAACTTGAAATGTATTGGTGAATGAACTAGTCCTTAACTAATTCAATATTCTCTTATTCTGTTAGAAGCAGCCAATGATCGTTGTCCCCAACTCCCAGCATCTCAAAATGAAATACTATAGACACATGATTAGTATTGACTTAGGAGTACTCACATGTTGCAGAATCGGTAAACCTCAAAATGCCTCTGAGAGTCCACACACATAATAGAAAATATTGGCTTCCCATTGTGTGGTGAACCACAGCTAATTAACTTCAGAATAATTGCGATACTCCTTCTGGAATGAGGATTTATGGAGTGCTCTGCCAATTGATTACTGACAACAACCAAAAGTATTCCCGTCATCAAGAGAAAAACAAACACCATACACGACGACAGAATACACAGTGACAAATTTAATGAAGGCGTATGACAACTAATATTTGACAACAGGGTCGGTCCCGGTCTTTCATTTACATAAGCTTCCATATTAATAGGCTGTTAGTTAGCATACCGAGTGAAGGAAGGTCGACTCCCGTCCGACTTTACAGAGCCTGAGAATTAACAGCAGGAGAGCGGAGAACAAGTTCAGCCAGGAGATGTTGAGGGTGAACGAAGAAATGTGCTGGTGCAGGGGCTGGTAATCATGGCAGAGCAGCTGAGGGACATGACAGGCTCCAGAATAAATCTGGTAACAAGTGCCATCCCAAATTACAGTCCCCAGAAACAGCCTGCTAATTAACGCTAGCGAGTGTATGTGTGTGGATCCCAGAGAGGCTGATATGTGGGCCAGCCACCTCAGGGGACACTGACATGAGTATCGCTTTTCATACATTCACATATGTATGCGGCTGCGCGGAAACACACACACATTAACACTTTTGTACTCTCAGTATCTCCCATAATTGAACAACCTATACATACACAAACATCCTTTCAGATCTATGCCTTCTCTCATGTACACTGCCATGACCCAAACACATGGATGCTCACACAATCTCCCCTGTACTGACTGGCAAACACAAAAAAGCCCCAAACATCTGTCACTCTGGGATCTATCCCCATCGGTTAGCCTTGACACTTTTGTTTACTGAGAGGAGACCTCAAACAAACCTGTCAGGATTCCAGGGAGGATATTAAGGGCTATCCGTCTTAACCAGGAGTCTTCCAGGAGAGAGACAGGCAATTAGCACTTCAGACGGTGCCCAGGCATGACTGTTGACACAGGCAGAAGAGACATGCTCAGTGGTGGCGGGTGCCATTCCCTCTGTGTGTGGTCAAAAAGAGCACGTTTCAGAAAGTCACACTGGGCACTTGATGTTCCCAATGACACGGCCGGCCTGCATCAATAAGGGTGACTGTGATAAACACACAGCTAGCATCAACACAAAGAATCAACCTTGTCATTGACAGGAGCATGTGTTTACATCCTTACGAACTCAAACACACGCTGTATGTGGATGCACACACACACACACACACACACACACACACACACACACACACACACACACACACACACACACACACACACACACACACACACACACACACACACACACACACACACACACACACACACACACACAAATGCACCTACACACACACATTGCAAATTGTCTGGGTAGCCATTTGATTAGATGTTCAGGAGTATTATGGCTTGGGGGTATAAGCTGTTTAGAAGCCTCTTGGACCTTAACTTGGCGCTCCGGTACCACTCGGCGTGCGGTAGCAGAGAGAACAGTCTATGACTTGGGTGGCTGGAGTCTTTTACAATTTTTAGGTCCTTCATCTGACACCGCCTGGTATAGAGGTCCTGGATGGCAGGAAACTTGGCCCCAGTGATGTACTGGGCCGTACGCACAACCCTCTGTAGTGCCTTGTGGTTGGAGGCCGAACAGTTGCCATACCAGACAGTGATGCAACCAGTCAGGATGCTCTCGATAGCGCAGCTGTAGAACGTTTTGAGGATTTGATGACCCATGCCAAATCTTTTCAGTCTCCTGAGGGGGAATAGGTTTTGTCCTGTCCTCTTCACACTGTCTTTGTGTGCATGGACCATGTTAGTTTGTTGGTGATGTGGACACCAAGGAACTTGAAGCTCTCAACCTGCTCCACTACAGCCCCGTACAGCCCCGTTGATGAGTGCTCGGTCCTCTTTTTCCTGTAGTCTACAATCATCTCCTTTGTCTTGATCACGTTGAGGGAGAGGTTGTTGTCCTAGCACCACATGGCCATTGTTGTCGGTGATCAGGCCTACCACTGATGTGTCATCGGCTAACTTAATGATAGTGTTGGAGTCGTGCCTGGCCTTGCAGTCATGAGTGAACAGGGAGTAGATGACTGAGCATGCACCCCTGAGGGATTCAGTTGCAGAGGGAGGTGTTTTGTCCCAGGGTCCTTAACTTACTGATTCGCTTTGAGGGCACTATCAATCAATCAAATGTATTTATAAAGCCCTTCTTACATCAGCTGATGTCACAAAGGTCTGTACAGAAACACAGCCTAAAACCACAAACAGCAAGCAATGCAGGTGTAGAAGCACGGTGGCTAGGAAAAACTCCCCAGAAAGGCCAGAACCTAGGAAGACACCTAGAGAGAACCAGGATATGAGGGGTGGCCAGTCCTCTTCTGGTTGTGTAAGTTGGAGATTATAAAAGAACATGGCCAAGATGTTCAGGTGTTCATAGATGACCAGCAGGGTCAAATAATAATAATCACAGTGTTGTCGAGGGTGCAACAGGTCAGGAACTCAGAAGTAAATGTCAGCTTTTCATAGCCGATCATTCAGAGTATCTCTACCGCTCCTGATGTCTCTAGAGAATTGAAAACAGCAGGTCTGGGACAGGTAGCACTATGGTGTTGAACGCTGAGCTGTAGTCAATGAATAGCATTCTCACATAGGTGTTCCTTTTTGTCCAGGTGGGAAAGGGCAGTGTGGAGTGCGATAGAGATTGCATCATCTGTGGATCTGTTTGGGCGGTATGCAAATTGGAGTGGATCTACGGTTTCTGGGATAATAGTGTTAATGTGAGCCATGACCAGCCTTTCAAAGCACTTCATGGCTACAGACCTGAGTCCGACGGGTCGGTAGTCATTTAGGCAGGCTACCTTAGTGTTCTTGGACACAGGGACTATGGTGGTCTGCTTAAAACACGTTGGTATTACAGACTTGGACAGGGACAGGTTGAAAATGTCAACGAAGACACTTGCCAGTTGGTCAGCGCATGATCAGAGTACATGTCCTGGTAATCAGCCCTGCGGCCTTGTGAATGTTGACCTGTTTAAAGATCTTACTCACATCGACTGTGGAGAGAGTGATTATAGAGTCTTCCGGAAAAACTGGTGCTCTCATGCATGTTTCAGTATTATTTGCCTCACTGGGCAGCTCTCGATTGTGCTTCTCTTTGTAGTCTGTAATGGTTTTGTAGTCTGCAAGCCATGCAACATCCGACGAGCGTCAGAGCCAGTGTAGTATGATTCAATCTTAGTGTTGTATTGACACTTTGCATGTTTGATGGTTCGTGGGAGGGCATAGAGGCATTTCTTATAAGCTTCTGCGTTAGAGTCCCGCTCCTTGAAAGCGGCAGCTCTTCCCTGTAGCTCAGTGTGGATGTTGCCTGTAATCCATGGCTTCTGGTTGGGGTATGTGCGTAGTCACTGTGGGGACGATGTCATCGATGCACTTATTGATGAAACCAATGACTGATGTGGTGTACTCCTCAATGCCATCGGAGGAATCCGGAACTAATTCCAGTTTGTGCTGGCAAAACAGTCCTGTAACTTAGCATTTGCTTCATCTGACCACTTTTTATTGATTGAGTCACTGGTGCTTCCTGCTTTAATTTTTGCTTGTAAGCAGATTCAGGAGGATAGAATTATGGTCAGATTTGCCAAATGGAGGGCAAGGGAGAGCTTTGTATGCGTCTCTGTGTGTGGAGTAACCATTTCGATTTTGGGTGCGTTCGTAAATTCTGTCTGGCCATCTACTCCGATTTCAGAGCACTGGAGTCTAAGTGTGCCAGAGCACAGAATAACTGATGAATTTCCGAATACCCAACACCTGTTGAATATGGCCAGTGTCAGCAAATGTTGACAAAAAAGCGTAATTCAACTGTTGCCAGCAGCACAGTTACAGTCACCAACACTCTGGATGACATGAAAACAGCCTAACCATGGGTATGGGTGTTTTCTTATTTGTGTCTGGAAGTAGCTAGCCAATGTTAGACAGTTAGCTTTGGTATTTGACTGCCGTTGTGAGGTCAGAACATTTGGATCAACCCTACTCATCGGCCAGAGCGTCCATTGTGCGCTCTGAGAGCGAAATTGACAATCTGACAGCACAGTCACACTCACCAATGCTCAGGATAACATAACAGCCTAAACATTCAAAGGCCATTTTATGCACTGTATGACATTATTCACATTTTGTTACGTTGCAAAAACAATTCTCAGCAATTTACACAGAATGCCCCTAATGACAAAGCGAAAACCGTTTTTATTTTTTTATTTTGCAAATGTATTAACAATAAAAAACTGAAATATCTTATTTAAATACGTATTCGGACCCTTTGCTATGAGACTCGATGTTGTGCTCCTGTTTCCATTGATCATCCTTGTTTCTACGACTAGATTGGAGTCCACCTGTGGTAAATTCAATTGATTGGACATGATTTGGAAAGGCACACACTGATAGTCATTGAGTATAATGTCCGATTTCAATAGGAAACGCCTCACTGATGAGGAGATACGAGAAATATTAAGTAATTCTGATGAACAATCTGTATATGAGAGTGAGTCGGATCAATCAGATAGTCCTGAGGAATTTCATGGTATCCAATTGTTGTAGTAGCTACTATCTTGTCTCATCGCTACAACTCCCGTACGGGCTCGGGAGAGACGAAGGTTGAAAGTCATGCATCCTCCGATACACAACCCAACCAGCCGCACTGCTTCTTAACACAGCGCGCATCCAACCCGGAAGCCAGCCGCACCAATGTGTCGGAGGATACACCGTGCACCTTGGTTAGCACGCACTGCGCCCAGCCCGCCACAGGAGTCGCTGGTGCGCGATGAGACAAGGACCGACCAAGCCCTCCCTAACAAAGCTAGGCCAATTGTGCGTCGCCCCACGGACCTCCCAGTCGCGGCCGGTTACGACAGAGCCTGGGCGTGAACCCAGGGACTCTGATGGCACAGCTGGCACACCCGGGAGGCCATCCCTGTCAATCTTGTAGGCTGTGAGGGAGAAGAGGTTGAAGATGAAGAGGATGGTCCCAGTTGCTGGAGATCCTGTCACTTCACGCAGTACAGCGCCCTTAACCACTGCGCCACCCGGGAGGCCATCCCTGTCAATCTTGTAGGCTGTGAGGGAGAAGAGGTTGAAGATGAAGAGGATGGTCCCAGTTGCTGGAGATCCTGTCACTTCACGCACCATCAGAGATAGACTTCAATGACAGCCTGTCTGGCATACAAAGCCCCCTGCCTGTTTTATACTTTCCTTGATAAAGAATTCATGGAGTGTGGTGTAGGAAACTAACAGGTATGCCCATTATCATATTTCAGAAAAACCCAAGGCTCTCTTCAAATGTATCAAAATTCAGAATGTCTTAAGCCTACTAAATATGCATATTTGTTTGCAGATATTCTCTTGAAATTCTCTTGAAATGAAAGAAAAGACTGCCCCTGGTGTAAAAGGGAAGCTCTCAAAACTTTTACTCAATACTTTCATACCATCGGTGAAATGTGTACCTTCCTTGTGTACCTTCCTTCAGTGATGCTCATGGGGCTAGTGAAGAAGGGCTCTGTGAGGTGGTCCACTGACCCAATGCTGCAGACCCTTTTTCCCCAACTTTTTTCTCCCAGGACGGCTTCCTTGTCTTGCTGAGAGCGCTCCACTTTGTGAACAACGCCACTGCCAACAGAATTAGGTAATGTCCTGGGCAGCTTCACCAGGGCATTTGGAAGAGTGTTTGTTTCTCACAAGGACTGATGAGTCTCTCATGGCTTGGAAAGGAAGGCTTGTAATTCCGCCAATACATCCCATCAATGCGCCACAGATTTGGAGTCAAGTTCTTTGTTTTATGTGACTGTCTGACAGGATATGTACAGGACCTGATCATCTACACAGGCGCCACCACAGATATAAGGCTTTTTGAGGGTCTTGGCATATCTGGATCAGTGGTGATCCCCACTCTGCAGCCTTACCTCAGAAAGGGGCACACTGTGTTTGTGGACAGCTGGTACAGTAGCCCTACCCTTTTCCAGAACCTTTTCCAGAACCTTATGAGGGAGAACACAGGGGCCCGTGGCACAGTGAGATCCAATAGGAAGGGGATGCCAATATTCAAAAAGAAAATGAGCAAGGGGGAGGTGGAGTTCCAAACAAACAGGGAGGTAATGGCAGTAAAATGGAACGACAAACCCATGTTCTGTCCACTGTGCACACCTCCAAAATATCGGACACAGGAAAACTGGACTATGTCACCAGAGAGAGGAAAATGAAGAGAGACTGTGTCTTGGAGCACAACAAGACGATGGGAGCAGTTGACTAAGTGCACATACAGAACCATTTTGTTGAGTGTGCCAGAATGTGTATATATAGCTCTCCTTCATGACCACATTGTCCACCGGCAGGTCACACGACAGGTGATCTTGTCCCAGCAATACAGGATAAATCTGATGCGGCAGGCTCCTTGAGGACCACCACACTCCTCATTGTCCGTCTGCTGGGGGCCGGCCTGCCTCGTACAAACCTCTACGCCTCACTGGACTCCACTTTCCAAGTGATGTCCCTCAGACCACCCTGCAAGGAAAAAGCACAAGGAGGTATTGCAAGGTCTGTCTACAATCTCCCCGAGGACAGAAACAAAGGCAATTGACCAAGTACATGTGTGAACGATGTGACACAGCCTTGTCTGCAGTTCCTTACTTTGGTGAGTATCACACTCTGAAGCACTACTAAATGGAAAGTAGGCTTATAGTGGCTGATACAATTGTTGCTTTATGCTGATACTTAAAAAAAATTATAATTGTAAAATGTATTGAAATGTATGACTTGAGGTGTTTGATGGGGGTGATTGGTGGGGGTGATGGGGGAAATGTACTCCCCAAAAAATATGTAGCACATGCTTGCCTGAAATTAAATACTTTGTTTGACTCCTGCATTGTATTTCTGAAATGAAACAGAACAAGACAAGTATGTAATCAACAATTGTATTGAAATGTATGACTTGATGTGTTTTTCTTAATTTTTGAAAAACCTTTATTTAACTAGGCAAGTCAGTTAAGAACAAATTCTTATTTTCAATGACGGCCTAGGACCAGTGGGTTAACTGCTTGTTCAGGGGAAGAACAACAAATTTGAACCTTGTCAGCTCGTGGATTTGAACTTGCAAGTCCGCCACTCTAACCACTAGGCTACAATGCCGCGCCTACTGAGCTGATTATTTCAACCTTTAAACTAATCTGTAAACTACTTTAGACGGAAAAGCACGAATTGAGTTGTTACAGTACATTGACTTTTCATAGGAATATACGGTATGGTTAGTAATACTTGAAGTTTATACAAATATAACCTCGTTTTGGAAGGAGAGCGATAGCTGGTCCACCCATGTAACATTCAGCCCGTAGATGGCGCCAAAGCATAAACCTAGATAATCCTGTCTAGCTCCATAGTTTATGATATCCCATAATATCTACAACCTCGTTTCACTCATGCCACGGTCTCTGCATACAATATAGCTGATTACACCCACACACCATTCAATCTGATCGCCAGCACAAACTACCTCACTTTGTTGCTCACATGACTTTGTCCACCACGCTGTACTCATTATCCTCCGCCTCGACCAGGCTAAAACCTATCCAAGCCATAATATATCTTCCTCACTTGGTGACGAGGCACGCAACTTTAGGCTACATGTCCAGTGGTGATAATATGTTAACACGGTGATTAAATGTAGCCACCTCTGTAGCCTTGTTTTTCCAGGGGAGAATAAATTAAGTTAATTTAAAAAAATGAAGAAATAGTATTTACGATGCCAACCTTAGCCATGGTCGGCAAATGTAATATATGCTCATGTCACTATTGTATCAAATACACCAGATTTAGTGCCTCAGGTTTCCTGCCCTATCTCACACTCACAACCCCTCAGACTGGCTAATATGAAAGCCACCTTCAGATCATAATACATGTAATTAAGGTGATAATAATACTTATGCAATTATCAATAATACTATAGAATCTCACTGCTACTACTATGGGAAGAATGTTTTATATAGCCTCATATGAAGCAGACATGGCGGTACTGAAACGATGAGGGGTGTAGAGAATAGCGGGGAAAAAAATGCAACAATCAAATTCTAGAACAGCAGCATATAATTATGGTACCGCGTGCAAAAAGAACTCAAACTGTAAGGGCCTTTATTCATATTTAGAACATGCGTGTCAAAAGGTTAATAAATGACAAAAAATTTCTACAAACCTGTTTTTGCTTTGTCATTATGGGATATTGTGTGTAGATTGATGAGAATACATTTGAATACATTTTAGAATAAGGCTGTAACGCAATCAAATATGGAAAAAGTCAAGGGGTCTGAATACTTTCCAAAGGCACTGTATGTGACCGACAGTCTCGATTCGGTCTTATGAAGCAAAATTTGACATTGTGGTTTTTTTTTATACATTGGATAGAAGTAGAGACTCAGACCTAGAAATGGTATATCATACACTGTAGTTGAAGAACAATGGGAAAGTAATTCTGCTTTGAAAGTTGATAAACTTATAACCCCACTTTTGAGAAAATGGCCATTGAATGTTTTGGAACAGTTACTGGAGAGCTCTTCTTTGTTTACACCCATTCAGCATCATTCACATCCTCTTAAGCCTTAGCCCCACCCATCTCTTTAAGGATTGACATGTGATGCCATGTGGTAAACACACACTACATCAAATAAAAGTTTATTTGTCACATGCACGGGATACAGAAGGTGTAAACGGTACAGTGAAGTGGTTACTTGCATAGTAGCAATATCAAAAACAGAAAGTGTCCAGGTAGAAATATTTTGTCATTATTAGATGATGCTTAACCGATTGATGGGTCATGTGAAGGAAATACTATAACCACCCCCAGCCACATCTAGCTGAGTGGATGTGTCACTATTGACATGTACACATGCTCATGAAATACAATAGATTGCCGTAATCACCCCCAGACACACCTGGCTAATTTGATGTGTATTGTAATAATCTGGTCGAAGTCTTTTATTTAGACATACAGATAGCTAGGTAGCTAGCTAGCTAATCAATGAACCGGGATAATCCCAACTCATACTACTACCAATACAAACATTGTCATAACTGTAGTATGACTACAGGTAGCTAAAGCTGACAAACTAGGTTAAATGTTAGCTAGCTAACATTAGGCTACAACTAGCAATGCAAATGATAGATCATACACGTAACATTAGCTAGCAAGCCAGCAAGCTAACATTTGCTAGCTAACTAACAGTATGCTTTAACTTGCAATAAAAGCAACTTTCTGACATAATTAGAAACTTATATCTGAAAAAATCTAAACATAACATGCAACAATTTAATTGATTTTAGTTACAGTTCATATTATTATTATTCAGTATTTTATATTTAGCCAGGTAGGCAAGTTGAGAACAAGTTCTCATTTACAACTGCGACCTGGCCAAGAATAAAGCAAGCAGTTAGACACATACAACAACACAGAGTTACACATGGAATAAACAAAACATACAGTCAATAATACAGTTGAAGAAAATCTATATACAGTGTGTGCAAATGAGGTGTGTGCAAACCTGCTATGGTGACCAGTGAGCTGAGATAAGGGGGGACTTTACCTATCAGAGACTTGTAGATGACCTGAAGCCAGTGGGTTTGACAACGAGTATGATGCGAGGGCCAGGCAACGAGAGCGTACAGGTCGCAGTGGTGGGTAGTATATGGGACTTTGGTGACAAAACGGATGGCACTGTGATAGACTGCATACAATTTGTTGAGTAGAGTGTTGGGCTATTTTGTAAATGACATCGCCAAAGTCCAGGATTGGTAGGATGGTCAGTTTTACGAGGGTATGTTTGGCAGCATGAGTGAAGGATGCTTGGTTGCGAAATAGGATGTCACGTTCGTTGAAATGAGCGGACCAAGGCGCAGCGTGCATAGAGTTCCACATGTTTATTAAAATGAAACTCACCAACAAAAACAATAAACAGCAAACGAGACGTAACAACTGGAGTGCTCACAGGCACTACACAAAAACAAGATCACACAAACTAAAGGTGGAAAAAAGGCTGCCTAAGTATGATCCCCAATCAGAGACAACGATAGACAGCTGCCTCTGATTGGGAACCATACCCAGCCAACAAAGAAATAGAAAAACTAGAATGCCCACCCAAATTACACCCTGACCTAACCAAATAGAGAAATAAAAAGGCTCTCTAAGGTCAAGGCGTGACATAGGAAGCCGATTCTAGATTTAATTTTGGATTGGAGATACTTAATGTGAGTCTGGAAGGAGAGTTTACAGTCTACCAGACACTTAGGTATTTGTAGTTGTCCACATATTCAAAGTCAGAACTGTCCAGAGTAGTGATGCTGGGCGGGTGGGCAGGTGTGGGCAGCGATCGGTTGAAGAGCCTGCATTTAGTTTTACTTGCATTTAAGAGCAATTGGAGGCCACGGAAGGAGAGTTGTATGGCATGGAAGCTCGTCTGGAGGTTAGTTAACAGTGTCCAAAGAAGGGCCAGAAGTATACAGAATGGTGTTGTCTGCATAGAGGTGGATCAGAGAATCCACCACTAGTATAAGTAGTACCTTTTCACTTGAGGGATCAGATTTCTTTGAGGAAGGGAAAGGGGCATACTTAGTCAGTTGTACAACTGAATTCATTCAACTGAAATGTGTCTTCCGCATTAAACCCAACCCCTCTGAAGCAGAGAGGTGCGGGGAACTGCCTTAATCGAAATCCACATCATCGGCGTTCGGGGAACAGGGTTTTTAAAGAAAGCGCTGCATAATGCAGGATGAAATTAGTAAGGAGCTTGCAGACCAGCTGAGCGCATTGATAACACATATGTCATAAAATATCTAATTGGAAATCTTGACTGTTGGGCATTGCGACACCCTGAGACACAATGGAGGTGTTTGATATTGGATTGCAGACTTCTAATGACTGCTTTGTCAGGCAGGGTTGGATTCCACTAAAAGGTACATGGAGGACTGTACTTAAATAACTCTTGAGGCAGTTGAACAACAGCTTTATTGCATAATTTACAAGCTCTCACCATTAGAGCAGGCAACCACACTTTTATTAAAATATGACTCGACAAGGGTGCCCGTTGTTACACAGTGATTGCTATAATTTAGCATAAACTTAAAAACTAGAAAGGAATAATAATATTGATTACAATATTGTAGCCTTAAAACAAGTGGGTAGGCCTAACAATGACAACACTTAACTAAAGATGCTGATTAATCATCATTCCAAGACACTCTGGTATCCCACGGCCTTACAATAACAGTGCTTACAGTAGCTGCTGCATTCGTTTATCCACTTCAGAAATTCAGTCTGACGATTTCAACTCTGTGTCAAACTACCTTTGTGCATTCAGAATGAGCTGATGTCCTTGAAACAAGTATCAGTCATAACACTACTGTGGATGTAGTGAGACTAGAAACAGTGTTTTGGCCACCAGACGATGTCACTGTTGTTGTCCCCAGGTTCCCCTTGTGTACAAAGGGGCTCAGGCAGAGAGGTTTGAGCAGATTGTTAACCTGAGAGCAGAGGTCAAGAAAGTCCATCTGAAGTCTGTCTGAGATTAAATGGAATGGAGTAAAATTAGATGGGATGAACAATTTTGGCGCAGGAATGACCAAGTCAGTAGTTTTGGAGAGATTGCCTCTGTACAACACTGTACAACAAGGATCTTTGGAATAATTCTATTGTTGCTCTTCAGAGATTTCCAATGCAGATGACTATTACGTAAAGACTAGTTACTCAATAATTCATCATATAACTACCGCTGCAGAGTGACTTAAGAAACACTGGCTGCATCTGAAATGGCACGTTTCCCTACATCTGAATGAGGGCAAAGTCCTGGAACAAATCAAATGGTTGATATTGTTTGTTACATTTTACAGCAATCGGTAATGAGGAAGTTAAGTTGACTTTCATCTGTCTAAGAGAACTGAAATAATTCAAAGTGACATGTAATATTGCATATTAAGATATCACTAAAATAACTACAGGTAGCTCTTAGCCAACATGGTATCATTAGTGATATTTAACCATTCTAGTTACTGTATGTCACCTGCGTTGACATTACTTATGGTGAGATATTACTTATGTCACAATTAAATTCCAATAGACCATTCAAAGGGAGACAGTTCGTAGGGTTCCATCTTGACAGTTAACATTGTGAAAGGGTTAAATCATTAAAGCTATGGAGGAAAACACAGTTGACCATGTCTGCCCATAGACTTTTAGTCTGCTCACCTCTTCGTCTTTGGACGTGACCTATAGCTATAGTCAATCTGCCCTGGGTCCCACCCTATCCATGCCCCTGTAATCCATTCCCCACTTCCCTCAGAGGAATCTCAAGTGAAATTCCAGTCAAAAACTAAATCACAGCTGCTGGGTCAAACAGTTTGGCCACTTCATCTCCCACATAGCAATCCTCAGTTTCCATTTGCTTTCATTGTATCATGAAATACAATCCACCCCATACCCATTGGTTTTCTCCCTAACGTGTTTCTCTCATGAATCTTTTTACAAATATATCACACAGCATGTGGGTGTACTCTTTAACGTTGTGGTAACTGTTAGCTAATTTCCGTTACCAGTATGTTTTTTTTTTCTTTGAGGTTCTTTCTCACATCTATTCGTCATATATGTCAATTTATTCAATTTCTTTTCATTTCCATTATTCATAGTGTGTGTTGGTGGATAAAATAAAAACACATCCTGAGGCCACTTAGAGAGGGGAGCTAATTATGGTAGCCTGTGATGTAGTGTGTGTGTGTGCAGTTGCGTGTGTGTGATTATGCTTTTGTGTGCTGATGTGAGTGTGTTTGTGCAGTGAGTGTGTGTGTGTGTGTGGAACATTAACTAAGCTGCCCCATTGAGCTCGCTTGAGATAAACAGGGTGGCGATTGGATAAGGCTGTTCAAGCTCAATGTCATAGAAGTCCACACTCATATTCTAATAAAGACTTATGCTATGCAAATCATATTCAAATCAGCTTAATAATCAGCTTATTTCATGTTTGTCTCTTTGCTTTTTCTATATTTGAATGTTTAATTCATTTAGCCTTTGATATTTGTCAATGTCAAGTCCTCCAAGTACTGTAAGACGATGAAAGCATCCTCAGTGTCCTTTTCCTTCCTAGCGAGTGGAAAGGAAGTAGAGAAAATTGCAAATAGACAAAATTCCTCTTTGATTGTATATTAAAAGAGAAATGGGCCATGTAACATTTGTCAGTGTTGTTGAGATGTTTAGCCCAGTATTTGCTATGATTCACTACCTTGAGTCTTGCTTTGAATTAAACTTTCCCTCCAAACTTACGAGATGAGACTGCATTTCTGTTTGGCAGTTTTCCAAGAAAGAACACGACATAATATAGTCATCTATACATTTTTCATGAATATGGAATGTTTCATCATTTAGATAGAAATAAACTCTCCAAATGCGAGGCTATATTAGTGAAGCTTTATGTCATATTGTTTGAGGTATGCTCGTTAAATTAAGTGTGCATAAGACGATTATAGTGTTCTGGATGAGAATCCCTGTATCAGGTATAAAGGTAAGACCCAGATGCAAACCACATCGAATAAACAATAGGTTAATATTCCAACAGGGGCAGGCAATAGACAGGTCAAGGCAGGCAGGGGTCAGTAATCCAGAGGTGGGGCAACGGTACCGGGCAGCAGGCAGGCTCAGGGTCAGGGTAAGGCAAAGGTTGGTAATACAGAGGGGGGCAAAGGTACAGGTTGGCAGGCAGGCTAAGGGTCAGGGGCAGGCAGAGTGGAAAGGCAGGCAGGCTCGGAGTCAGGACAGGCAAGGGTCAAAAACCAGGAGGGTGAGAAAAGAGAGACTGGAAAAAGCATGAGTTGAGACAAAACGCGGCTAGTGATACATTTTTACATACATTTTTCCATTATTAAAGTCGCTGGAGTTGAGTCAGTATGTTGGCAGCAGCCACTCAATGTTAGTGGTGGCTGTTTAACAGTCTGATGGCCTTGAGATAGAAGCTGTTTTTCAGTCTCTCAGTCCCTGCTTTGATGCACCTGTACTGACCTCGCCTTCTGGATGGTAGCAGGGTGAACAGGCAGGGTGGTTGTTGTCCTTGATGATCTTTATGGCCTTCCTGTGACATCGGGTGGTGTAGGTGTCCTCGAGGGCAGGTAGTTTGCTTCCGGTGATGCGTTGTGCAGACCTCACTACCGTCTGGAGAGCCTTACGGTTGTGGGTGGAGCAGTTGCCATACCAGGCAGTGATACAACCCGACAGGATGCTCTCAATTTTTTTTATTGTTGTTTATCACTGAGGGGCAGACATGTAGCTGCTGTAAATTGCTGAATTGAACAGATTTCACATTCAAATGCATCAGACAGCAAACGGCATGTTTCCCGAACGGTTTGTTTAGAGTCCAGACACACCAAGGTCTTTACTTTTCAAAGTAAAAACAACAGACTACATTGAGTATTTTTTTACCACCACCTTTTCATCAGAAATAGTCAACTATTATACTTGTAATACTTATTGAATCATTCATTTTAATTGTCCGCACCGTGCCAGTATAAAACAGCACAGTCAGCTGTGACAGACAGATATTGAGAGGGTACACAATTGATGTTGAGAAGCTTTCCCCCCTGAGGAACATAATGATACCTTACATTGACTTCTTAAAGAAGTCTACTTGATTACCTTCAACCCCTGACTGACCTGGAGGGAAATCATGTCTTTGATAGAGCTAGAATCTAACTCTGTGGGAAAGTTCTCAGTCACAGCCACAACCAGTACAGGTACATCTGCCTATCTCTATCTACCTATCAAGTCCACCACATTAAGCTGAGTGCTTAATCTCAGTTTTAGAGAGGTGATTTGGGCAAGGCCAATGACACGTCTTCATTCATTGGACTGACTTCTTTACAGGCCCATTGTGACCGACTCTTCCAATCAGTCCAACATCGGTGTGGGATAATGCCGTCTTCCTGGTTGTATGGGAGACACTCCAGTGGAATTCATTTCCTGTTTGTGTTCACCTTGTTTCTTTGCTTCAATGGTAAGCCCTGTACTCTATACCCGTGTACCACATGAAGGCAGGATTGTATAGAGGAGATCTGTATAATATCTTTATATTACTTGGATCCTCATGTAGGTAACATTATATTCCTATCCACATCCAATATACAATATATCTCTATATCAGGAAACAGTGATTGAAAAACATTGGCTTGCTTTCACAGCCAGCTGAAGGTCATGATGAGAGGTTACCAGAGCAAAGAATAGAGAGAGGTTTTTGCTTTTGCGTACTAGTCTATTTTAAAAGATTGGTAGAAGGAACACCTGGGTGTTTGTTTGCTCCATGGAGATTTAGATTAAATCTTGATTTTGTTTGAGAATGCGTGGGCGGATCATTTACATCCTCCCATGATCCCCCACAACCACTTTTCTGGGTTGTCTGATATTTCAGGTGAGCTGACCTCGAAAGACTAAACGATGAGAAAACAAAGCATATTTAAAAAAATCATGTCTCTACTGATTATGTCGAATCTGACTGTTACTTTTCTCTATCCTTTTCCTCTCTTGGTGACGAGATTTCAATTTGTATTTCTTTAGACACTGATGTCTATGATGGTTAAATACGGATTAGAAAAACAGACCAAAGCACTTAGGAGTCTTCATCTGACGGACAGAAGGTAATGGAAGGTCTCTGAGACGTGGTCGTTATGTTAAGGCTATAAAAAGCTGCAATTATAAGCATTGTCATTGACTGACACAGGCACTGGTCACAAACATACAATGAATCACTGCTCACAAAAAGATACAATGACACTCAAGGATTTTTTATAACGTTTTTGTGGATCCAGATGATGGTTTATGATTGAAACCTACCATTGAACAATATATTGTGCCACAGTCAGTGTAATTGTGTTTCATATATTGATGCTGCAATGCACTTTGTACAGACAAAATAGCTGAAGTAATATATCTTTTGATGAACCAAGTATAGAGAATGAATTGTGAACATCAAAAAAACATTATGATTGAAACGACTCTCCCTCTGTGCTTTTTGTTCTTAAATGCCAATGCTTTTTTTGCTATGTTGCTCACTGTTTTAGCCAACAGACATTATTAATATTTTTTAGACAAGATACATTTTTTTTTGTTGTCTTTTCAAAAAATAAGATAGATCTAAAGATGCAAGTCTCTTCCTTCTCAGTCTCTATCTTTTCCCTCTGCCAGGTCTGAGTGTTCCTCTTCAGGCTGGGCTCCCTAGTTCCAATATAATTGGAGCTATAGCTTGTTTTTTTATTTGTATGCTTCTCTTGGTGAGCAGTCATGCATTTTCCCAGCTTTGGTCTCAATCGCACATCTGCAAAAATGAAATAGGATTCATTTTAGTTCTTAGCTGGCAATTCCTGAGAGGCAGTTTCAGTCATGTGCACAAACTGTCCCAGAATCTTGTGATTTTCTACTGATAGAGATAGATTGCAATAAAACCCCAAAAATGAATAATGCCATGTTAGCTATACAATGTTAATAAAGTAAAATGACATAGTTTTGAAATGGCAACCATTCCTATCCTCAGTATACCTTTTCAGGAATGGCTATTACATTTTTTAAATAACCCTAATTTATATTATAGTGAGTGTGGAAATTGAGCCTGGAAATATTATCTACCTTCCTTATGAAATATGGTTACGCACATTATTGAATTACATTTCATATTACACCCATGATCTTCTTTTCCTTTGAGTTGATATTCCGTATAGCTGTTATAAGTGGGAAGTCTCAATCTGACAAATCACAGGATGCACTCTTCCTTTTAGAGGTTCATTTCAGAAGCCATTGACTTCCTTCCTGGCAGAGAACAAGGACAATGGGATGATTGAATAAAATGGCTACGAGCTGATCCTTTCTGACACCTTATCAATTTACAGGCAACAGCATTTTATCTGTCGGTGAGGAAAAAGGTGTAAGGGGTGCTATTACAGGGGGAGACTTCTAATAATGTTCCCTCTATCTTTCACCTCAATGAATAACACAACGGATTGATGGATGTGATGCCCTCTATTTCCATGTAAATTGCGCTTGTTACAGCAGCTCAAGTTGATTGGCTGAGATACAGTAAGGTTGTTGATCAATTGCCTTGAGGGAAATTTGTGTTGCTAGAAGTCGAGTATGTTTCACAACTGGCTATGCACCTTACAGGGCTCATACATTAGACTAAAGCAACAAGACACTGCAAAACATTAAACTGGATGGGGCAAGGGTTAGATACAGCCAGGACAACCGTTTTAATGGGGGGGAACTAGGTTTCTAACAATGAGACTTAACTTTGAGCATACATTGCATTCAGAAAGTATTCAG
Organism: Oncorhynchus mykiss; assembly: GCF_057628025.1. NCBI lineage: Eukaryota > Metazoa > Chordata > Actinopteri > Salmoniformes > Salmonidae > Oncorhynchus > Oncorhynchus mykiss. The sequence continues at coordinate 9,352,401 of NC_143045.1, forward strand.
AACTTTTCCCTTTTTAAATTATTTTTACTTTACAGCCCTATTCTAAACTGGATTAAATTAATGTTTTTCCTCATCAGCCTACACACAATACCCCATAATTACAGGTTTTCAGAAAACAGAAATAGCTTATTTACATAAATATTCAGACCTTTTGCTATGAGACTCAAAATGGAGCACAGGTTCATCCTGTTTCCATTGATCATACTTGAGATGTTTCTACAACTTGACTGGAGTCCACCTGTGGTAAATTCAATTGATTTGGAAAGGTCCCACAGTTGACAGTGCATGTCAGAGCAAAAACCAAGCCATGAGGTCGAAGGAATTGCCCGTAGAGCTCCGAGACAGGATTGTGTCGGGGCACACATCTGGGGAAGGGTACCAAAACATTTCTGCAGCATTGAAGGTCCCCAAGAACACAGTGGCCACCATCATTCTAATATGGAAGAAGTTTGGAACCACCTAGACTCTTCCTAGAGCTGGCCGCCCAGCCAAACTGAGCAATCGGGGGAGAAGTGCTCATGGTCACTCTGAAAGAGCTCCAGAGTTTCTCTGTGGAGATGGGAGAACCTTCCAGAAGGACAACAATCTCTGCAGCACTCCACCAATCAGGCCTTTATGGTAGAGTGGCCAGACAGAAGCCACTCCTCAGTAAAAGGCACGTGACAGCCCATTTGAAGTTTGCCAAATGGCACCTAAAAGACTCTGACCATGAGAAATAAGGTTCTCTGTTCTGATGAAACCAAGATCTCTTTGGTCTGAATGCCAAATGTCACATCTGGAAGAAACCTGGCACAATCACTATGGTGAAGCATGTTGTAGGGATGTTTTTCAGCGGTAGGGACTGGGAGACTAGTCAGGATCGAGGGAAAGATGAACGGAGCAAAGTACAGAGAGATCCTTGATGAAAACCTTTCAACAGGACAACGACCCTAAGCACACAGCTAAGAAAACGCAGGTGTGGCTTCGGGACAAGTCTCTGAATGTCCTTGAGTGACCGAGCAAGAGCCCGGACTTAAACCCGATCGAACATCTCCGGAGAGACTTGCAAATAGCTGTGCAGTGACGCTCCCCATCCAACCTGACAGAGCTCGACGAATGGGAGAAACTCCCAAAATACAGGTGTGCCAAGCTTCAATAATCATACCCAAGAATCCTCGAAGCTGTAAGAGCTGCAAAAGATGCTTCAACAAAGTACTGAGTAAAGGGTCTGAATTCTTATGTCAATGTAATGTCAGTTTATTTTATTTTAAACATTTTCAAAAATGTCTAAAAACCTGTTTTGCTTTGTCATTATAGGATATTGTGGGTGGCTTGATGAGGAAAAAATGTATGTAATCCATTGTAGAATAAGGCTGTAAAGTAACAAAATGAGGAAAAGGGGCAGGGGTCTGAATACATTCCGAATCCACTGTATATGTGGGGTATTCTCTAAGGTTTGCTTGTTAGAACTCAAAACTTATCTTCCACTTTGCCTTGCGACACATAAATGATTGTGTAATCCCTCTTGGCTGGGGAATATGACGAGCAAAGGCTCTGCTGTAAGGGCAAGGCTGCTTGAGAGCTGTCCAGGGTCCTGACTTCTCTAGCCTCTTTCTTCTCTTTCTTCTGGTGGTGCTGAACAGACAGCTTGACTTTTCTGCATGTTGATCGACACCCTCTACATACAGAATCTGGACTAAGGTGGTGCCTAGCAGTGTTTCAAGGAGAGACTGTTTATAGTGGTAAAATACACCAGACTAAACTATCATAAATGTTCAATAGCATAGGGAGCAGAAGAGGAAGTCCTTCACTGGTTGTTATCTTAGCCAGATAATTGCAGTTGTCTTATATAAGGAATACATGGAAAGGAGATTCTTGATTTTTGTAATTACATCATCCATTATCATTTTTATTTTTTTAACATTACATTTTTTTTATAAAACAACGCAACTAGTCTTATTTAATTGTTACAAATTACGACAATAAGATTACAAATTCAGAACTGTCGATGCTTCTACTTTTCATGTATTAGCCAACAGGAAAACACCAATGGGCTTTAAAATGGATACATGGCTAAGCTCACAACCGGACTGGACTTCTTCTTCTGCTCCTTTTGTAACCTGATTAACCTGAAATAATTGTTACTTGTGATCGCAGAGGGATAATTATTGTCTACCATCCTCTGCAGATCAAGATAGGTTAACCCTGATAGCCACTAGCAACTGATATATTTTAATATCCATAGTGCCTCTATTTACTACTGTATCACAATAGGCACAAATTGACTAGGAGCACTAAGGAAAAACACCCATGTCTCAGGACACTCCATACGAGGTCACAAAGGAAACATCCTCCATAAGACATGACAGAATCAGAGCTGTGTGTCTCCAGCACGAGCATGACTGATCTGGAGACACAGCACTTCAGAATGTGGGCTAGCATGCATCTCTCTCTCTTACTTCTCTCGCTCTCTCTTCTCTCTCTGTGTCTCTCTCTCTCGCACTGTCTCTCTCACTCGCACTCTCTCACCCGCGCTCTCTTACTCTCTCCGATGAGGAGCTGAGGCACAATATGGAAGAAACTAAAGTTTTCCAGTCCATTGTCCAACCCCTAAGGACAGCGGTAGTCTCAACGCATCCTGTTCATGACGAATTACCTGTCCAAATGCATCCCATTCTCACAGTCAAATGCATCTCCAAACTCTACAACCAACCCTGGGATTATGGTTTCACAGAAATACAAATGTTTTCTGCTACAAAAGCTTTGTCTAATGGCGGATTTAAACATAATTAGCTCAAAAGGGTTTCAAAAGAATGGGAATGAGGGTTTTGACAAAACTTGGCTATAGGCTACAGACACAATGTTAGCTAGTGTGAAATTATTAGAGAAAAACATGCTACACATCGCACATGGCATTGCTATGGTAACATCCATGGGTGCCTGTTTGCCAGAATGTAGGACTTGAAGAACCGTGGCTAGAGAGAAATGACTAGAGAAAAATATGCTACACATCACACATAGAATTGCTATGGTATGGCTGCTCGAATGTAGGAATTCAGACTCAAAGAACTTTTCACATGTCACATGTCATCGCTACAGCTGCCTTTTTACTAGTATCAAACCCATCCACATGTCTGTTATGATTGATGGGTTTTACACTGAGCATATACTGTTGCTTTTGACAAGAGGTTAGTGTTAAGTAACACAGCTGAATCTTATGTTTATGTTCCTCTTGTAGATCTACAGTAGATGCCAATATCTTTATGGTAAATGTATGTTTAAGGCATTTGTTTTTTATAAAGGCAGTTATATGGAGCCATTACAAAATAATATTTAACAGGTCCTGCAATGTATTATACATCTACAGTTGGTATAGAAAGTCACCTCCCGCTTTCAAAATGTTAACCTTTTGTTGCCTACCAGCCTGAAATGAAAACACATGAAATTAGATTTTTTTTCCTGGCTTTATTTACACCCAGTAACCCACAATATTCAAGTGAGAGAAAAAAACAACTGAAAATGAATTAAAAGTAAAACAGTAAAATACCCTATTTGGATAAGTGAACACTCCCTCTTAGAATTGCAATTGCAAACTTGCTGAGGTATAACCAATCACCTTCCAGATCACATATCCAACTGTCATCAATTGTAGTGACTTTGATTAGTTCAGAATAAGGTTAAGACCCTTATTGAGAAGTGGAAGGTGTTTGGCACAACCCAGACCCTGCATAGATCAGGCCTTCCCTCCAAACTGGATGACCGAGCAAGGAGGAGACTGATCAGAGACTCTTCCAAGAAGCCAATGGCGACTTTGAAGGAGCTTCAGGCCTTTATGGCAAAGACTGGTCAATGTGTGCATGTGACCACAATATCACAAGCGCTCCAAAAATCTGGCCTCTATGGGAGGGTGGCAAGAAGAAAAACACTCCTCAAAAATTTGGCCAAGTGGCAAAATGTGCTGTGGTCAGATGAGACCAAATTTTTTTGTCATGAACGCAAAACGATATGTCTGGCGATGACCCAGTACGTCTTTCCACCCAAAGAACATGATGCCTACAGTAAAGCACGGTGGGTGGCAGCATCCTGTGAGGATAGAATTCTTGAGGATAACCTGCAGGCCTCTGCTGGGAAGTTGAAAATGGGAAGACGGTTCACGTCTCAACGTGAACATGTTTTCAAAGAGACCCATGGCTGTAATTCAAGCGAAAGGTGGATCCACCATATATTACCCCAGGGGGGTGTTCACTTATCCAAATAGGGTATTTTACTGTTGAAATGTTAATACATTTTCAGTGGTTTTTTTCAGTTTATTTTTCACTTGGATATTGTGGGTTACTGTGTGTAAATACAGCCGGAAAAAGTCTGCTTTTATGTGTTTTCATTCCAGGCTGTGAGGCAACAAAAGGTGAACATTTTGAAAGGGGGTGGTGACTTTCTATACCCACTGTAGACCTTTGGTGCAATGATATGTTGTGGAGGTCTTTACAGCAGGTCTTATAATGTGATTAAAGGTTGTATCATTGAACGGTACACAGGTGGCTCAGAGAATGTGATACCGCTCCCATTCCACAGCCCTATGTGGAGTATCCTGTCACTGTGTACGTCAAGATAACCTGAACATTGTCTTACATTGCATGCACACCCCGTCGTGCAGTCTGCATATTATCTCTCAATCAGATACCAAGTCGACTCATGAATTGTTCATGAAAGCATACTGTATATGCCAGGCCAGGCATCATTTACATTTAATTCACAAGACGTGTTCTTTGAATCTATGTTCTGCCTCAAAGAGAAACGTGGCATTTCTTTGGTCATGTAAATCTTGCATCTTCTTGGCAATATACAAAATTCATAATACATGAGGTATTTTTAGATCCTTGTTTTGATGTGCTGTGTAAACTGTATTCTCTCATCACCTCGTCATGGTAAACTGGGATTCTTTTGAACCGCAAAACGTTCTTGTACGTTTGTACCAAATTTTCCTGTACATCTCAGCACAAATAGAGATCATTTTTCTATAAACATGTGGTTCCAACTCCCCGGTCCTCCTCCCCATCTCCCACTGTAAGAAGTGAGTTTAGCCGTCATTTGGTTCAATAATTTTCTCTCTAATGACCAGCTTTCCGCATCAGCCCAGTCTGCCGCCGTAACTCAGTGGAAAAGAGCAGATGATTGATTTAGATAAGGCACATTGTGGTTTTCCATACTGCCTTATTTGCACAGCAAACTCCCTCTGTGTCTTGGAACCACAGCAAATTGGTTACATTTGTGTACGCTCACAGTCACAGCAGACTGACTAACACTTTATAGGCTTGAATAATTAAACTGGCACATTTACACGGAAACATGGTCTGTATTTAGAGTGAATGTCCTTGATTGTATTTCTAAACTTTGAATTATTTTCTGTATGTCATAACTGTTTTTTTTTTTTATCTCAAAGCCCAACGTAATCCCAGAGGGATTCATGAGTTAGAGTAAGATCTGCCCCACAAACATTCTCACCTAAAATTACATTCCAGATGGGGATTTTTTTTAATTTTGTACATTTTTTGCTCACATATAAAGTCACATTTTTGCATTGTGCCAAGTTTCAGGATCCTGGCCTAATATTTACTGGTTTTAAGACAGTTGGATGGTTTTAATGGTTTCAGATACGGATTATTGATCAGTTGTCATAGAGAGTTTAAAAGACAGCTTTTGTGAAATGTGGAAAATGAAGCCGAGGTCTGCTAGGCCTACTTCCTACCTAAGACCTCATGAGAGGAAAACTTTTCAACATTTTAGCATTTGATCAATGAAATGTGGTGCGTATTTGTTTTAATTGGATAATTGGATGGATTTTTGATTTTCTATGGGTACTGTATGCAATAATTCACTAATGTATCACACTACATTTGTACTACCGAACAATACGGATGCCCTGGCCCCTGGGTGCCATTTGCCTGGTCACAGTTAGAGTTCATAAATTTTTTGGTTTAGGCTCAAAACAAGAGTTGGCCAAAAAGAACACACACACACACACACACACACACACAAAGGTGATCTACAGAGCAAACATATTCAGGAGCAAAAGTAGCAAAACTTCAACAGGCTAGAAACATCCTGGATGTTACTTCTTTACAGTAACTTACCCCCCAACACAAAGATAGACAAACATAACAACCAAACATACACAGAATAATAAAGAAATCCTAATAAAAAAATTGTATAATATGCAGTCACAGATAATGCAGTTCACACTTTGACTATGGCCAATATTCACGTAAAAAATAGAATATACATAAACTCGGCAAAAAAATAACTGTCCCTTTTTCAGGACCCTGTCTTTCAAAGATAATTTGTAAAAATCCAAATTACTTCACAGATCTTCATTTGTAAAGGGTTTAAACACTGTTTCCCATGCTTGTTCAATGAACCATAAACAATTAATGAACATGCACCTGTAGAACGGTCGTGAAGACACTAACAGCTTACAGACGGTAGGCAATTAAGGTCACAGTTATGAAAACTTAGGACACTAAAGAGGCCTTTCTACTGACTCTGAAAAACACCAAAATAAAAATTCCCAGGGTCCCTGCTCATCTGCGTGAATGTACCTTAGGCATGCTGCAAGGAGGAATGAGAACTACAGATGTGGCCATGGCAATGAATTGCAATGTCCGTACTGTGAGACGCTTAAGACAGTGCTACAAGGAGACAGGACGGGCAGCTGATCGTCCTCGCAGTGGCAGACCACGTGTAACAACACCTGCACAGGATCGGTACATCTGAACATCACACCTGCGGGACAGGTACAGGATGGCAACAACAACTGCCCGAGTTACACCAACGCACAATCCCTCCATCAGTGCTCACTGTCTGCAATAGGCTGAGAGGGGCTGGACTGAGGGCTTGTAGGCCTGTTGTAAGGCAGGTCCTCACCAGACATCATTGGCAACAATATCGCCTAAGGGCACAAACCCACCGTCGGAGGCATGAGACAGGACTGGCAAAAAGTGTTCTTCACTGACGAGTCTCGGTTTTGTCTCACCAGGGGTGATAGTCGGATTTGCGTTTATCGTCGAAGGAATGAGCATTACACCGAAGCCTGTACTCTGGAGTGGAATCGATTTGAAGGTGGAGGGTCCGTCAATCTCAACGCTGTGCATTACATGGAAGACATCCTCCTCCCTCATGTGGTACCCTTCCTGCAGGTTCATCCTGACATGACCCTCCAGCATGACAATGCCACCAGCCATACTGCTCGTTCTCTGCATGATTTCCTGCAAGACAGGAATGTCAGTGTTTTGCCATTGCCAACAAAGAGCCAGGATCTCAATCCCATTGAGCACGTCTGGGACCTGTTGGATCGGAGCGTGAGGGCTAGGGCCATTCCCCCCAGAAATGTCCGGGAACTTGCAGGTGCCTTGGTGGAAGAGTGGGATAGCATCTCACAGCAAAACTGGCAAATCTGGTGCAGTCCATGAGGAGGAGATGCACTGCAGTACTTAATGCAGCTGGTGGCCACACCGGATGACGACTTTTGATTTTGATCCCCCCTTTGTTCAGTGTCACATTATTCCATTTCTGTTTGTCACATGTCTGTGGAACTTGTTCAGTTTATGTCTCAGTTGTTGAATCTTGTTATGTTCATACACACATTTACACATGTTGAATTTGCTGAAAATAAGCGCAGTTGACAGTGAGAGGACATTTCTTTTTTATTTACAGTTCCAATGCTACTACATTTTCACCGGCTTGCAAAAACTCACAAAACACATCCCACATATCATGAAACTCTGGGGATTTATTTTTCACTATATAAGTTCATTTTCCAAGAGCCAGGCTTGATGTTAATTATTTTAACATCTCAGGCAAAAACCTGAGAAAAAATCCAACCAGGAAATGGGAAATCTGAGGTTGGTCGATTTTCAACTCAGCCCCTATTGAAGATACAGTGGGATATTGGTCATGTTGCACTTCCTAAGGCTTCCACCAGATGTCAACCATCTTTAGAAACTTGATTGAGGCTTCTACTGTAAAGGAGGGGCTCATAAGGGCTCCTTGAGTCAGTGGTCTTGCAGAGTGCCACGAGCTGGTCACGCGCATTCACATGAGAGGTAGCTCGCGTTCCATTGCTTTTCTACAGATAACGGAATTGTCAAGGTTTGGACATTATTGAAGATTTATGTTAACAACATCTTGAAGATTGATTCTATACATCGTTTGACATGTTTCTACGGACTGTAACGGAACATTTTGACATTTCGTCTGCTCCTAGTGAACGCGCATCGTGACTTTGGATTTGTTTACAAAACACGCAAACAAAAGTAGCTATTTGGACATAAATTATGGACATTATCGAACAAATCAAACATTTATTGTGGAACTGGGATTCCTGGGATTGCATTCCGATGAAGATCATCAAAGGTAAGTGAATATTTATAATGTTATTTCTGACTTCTGTTGACTGCACAATATGGCGGATATCTTTTTGGCTTGTTGGGTCTCTGAGCGCCGTACTCAGATTATTGCATGGTTTGCTTTTTCCATTAAGCTTTTTAGAAATCTGACACAGCATTTGCATTAAGGAGACGTTTATCTAAAGTTCCATGTGTAACACTTGTATTTTCATCAACCTTTATAATGAGTATTTCTGTAAATTGATGTGGCTCTCTATACAATCCATAACGCACCAGTGTATACTGAGATATTTTTATATAAATATGAACTTTATCGAACAAAACATACATGTATTGTGTAACATGAAGTCCTATGAGTGTCATCTGATGAAGATCATCAAAGGTTAGTGATTAATTCTATCTCTATTTCTGATTAATGTAACTCCACTCTTTGGCTGGAAAAATGGCTGTGTTTTTCTGTGACTTGGCTCTGACCTAACATAATAATTTGTGGTGCTATCGCTGTAAAGCCTATTTGAAATCGGACACGGTGGTGGGATTAACATCAAGATTACCTTTAAAATTGTATAAGATACTTGTATGTTTGAGGAATTGTAATTATGAGATTTCTGTTGTTTGAATTTGGCGCCCTGCACTTTCCCTGGCTGTTGTCATATCAATCCCGTTAACGGGATCTCAGCCATAAGAAGTTTAACCAATGACCAAGTGAGGGGGAACTGACATACTTCCAGTAACGAGCAATTGAACATCTAGCTTAGACTAGTAATAGACAGAGATCAACCATTTTATTGAATCCATGCTTCAAGATTGTGTTGATCACGCGGACTGGGATATGTTCCGTGTAGCCTCTGAGAATAATATTGATGAATACATGGATACGGTAACTGAGTTTATCAGAAAATGTATAGGAGATGTACCCACTGTGACTATTAAAACCTACCCAAACAAGAAACCGTTGATAGATGGCAGCATTTGCGCAAAACTGTAAGCGCAAACCACCGCATTTAACCAAGGCAAGGTGGAATATGGCCAAATACAAACAGTGTAGTTATTCCCTCCATCAGGCAATCAAACAGGCAAAATGTCAGTACAGAGTGAAAGTGGAGTCAAAATTCAATGGCTCAGACGTGATGGGGTCTACAGACAATCACGGACTACAAAGGGAAAACCAGCCATGTCACAGACACGAACGTCTTGCTTCCGGATAAGCCAAACAACTTTTTTTCCCGCTTTGAGGAAAACACAGTGCCACCGACGCAGCCAGTTACCAAGGACTGTGGGCTCTCATTCTCCTTGGCCGACGTGAGTAAGACATTTAAGTATGTTAACCCTTGCAAGGCCGCAGGCCCAGATGGCATTCCTGGCCGCGTCCTCAGAGCATGCACAGACCAGCTGGCTGGAGTGTTTACAGACATATTCAATCGCTCCCTATCCCAGTCTGCTATACCCACATGCTTCAAGATGTCCACTATTGTTCATGTACCCAAGAAAGAAAAGGTATCTAAACTATATTACAATCACCCTGTAGAACTCACTTCTGTCATCATGAAGTGCTTTGAGAGTCTAGTCAAGGATCATATCACCTCTACCTTACCTGACACCCTAGACCCACTGGGCGCCAAAGACTTGGATGTCGATTAAGGCAGGCCCCCGCACCTCTCTGATTCAGACAGGGTTAAACACATTTCAGTTGAGGGCATTCAGTTGTACAACTGACTAGGTATCCCCCTTTCCCTTTCCAACTTCAATGTCATTACCGCCCCAATAGATCCACATACGATGCAATTGCCATCGCACTGCCCTATGCTGTTCATTGACTATAGCTCAGCGTTCAACACCATAGTACCCTCCAAGCTCATCATTAAGCTCGGGGCCCTGGTTCTGAATCCCGCCCTATGCAACTGGGTCCTAGACTTCCTGACGGGCCGCTCCCAGGTGGTGAAGGTAGGAAACAACACCTCCACTTCACTAATCCTCAACACAGGGGCCCCACAAGGGTGTGTGCTCAGGCCCCTCCTGTACTCCCTGTTCACCCATGAGTGCGTGGCCACGCACACCTCCAACTCAATCATCAAGTTTACAGATGACACAACAGTAGTAGGGCTGATTACCAATAATTACGAAGAAGGGGCAACAGGCTGGGAACTCTGAAAAAAACAAGGGTGAATCATGATAACATTAGTGATCTTCAGGTGGTAGGTCTAGAAAGAGGCCTGATTTCCCGACTTACAATTTTGAGTTGAATGACCATTCAAATCATATTATCCCATTTTTTTTCCAGAGTTCCCAGTTGTCTTGAACTCATTGAAGTCAGATTAGCCTGTTCCGAGTTAACAGTTGTTTTGAGCGGGGCAGAAATCATGCTATATAGACAGCATGGCCAATGTTGAATGTTTATCCTTTTAAGAAGGGAAAATATAACCTTAAACCCATCATTGGGACCACACACCCACTCCACTGAATATCAGGCTAGTGATTGCTTTGCAATGCTTGCAGTTAGCCACTGATTCCTTCCAAACCACTCATTGTTGAATTTGCGATTTCCAACTTGTGTAATGTTTATGTACAATGGCCGATGAGCACCGATACGTTTTATCTATAATTTCTCTTCATTATTTATCCTCATATGACAAGGACTAAAAAGGATTTGCCGGTAGATTGTCAACTTGATTCATGATATTGACTGCTAGCTAAGATTTTGAAAGTATGATGTTGACATGATCAGTCAATCAAAGCTACTGTAGATATAACATGATTTGACAATTTTATCTGTGGCCAATGACCTTAAGCCTTCTTGGATGTGCACTTCTAATGTAACTCTATGGCAGTACCCAAGGGGATGGACCTGTCGAGCTCTACCCTTAGATTTGGCAGTGACGTAGTGTCCGCATGAGTGACAGAACACTGAACCAATCACGGCACAACTATAGAACATTACCAACCCCTACGCTCCGTATTTTCCACTGGCTGCCCCACCACACCTGCATTTTGGAACTGCTTACTCAAAAAAAACAAAAAGAGACCAAGTTTGTATACAGCTTTATTAGCTCAATCATTATTTTTATTATTATATATATTTTTTACATTGTTTGCAAACTGATATGTGACACGTATTAATGTCAAAATAACATGCAAAACAGGCAACCCCCCACCCCCCAAAAAACTACAAATGTATGGGCCCACCTGGCTTGAATGACAGGTCGCCAACCACTGCCCATAAAACAGAGTAACAGAGAGTGTTTCTAAAAGTGGTCAAAGGAGGTTGTAGGGTAGATTGTTTTAGACTGGAAAAAATAAAGCTTCTCAATTGTAAGTATTTGAAAAAATGCTTTAGTGGTAAACTAAATCTTCCCTTTAGTTCTTCAAACGATATGAGCCCTTTTCCATTCCTTAAACCCCAAGTCGTCTTTACCAGTTGTGAAATTGTTATTGCCCTAAATTGGTGTAAAACTGGATAATACAGTGAATTCGGACAGATATTGCTGTACTACATGACATACAGTTAGGGTGTTTTTAACAATGGGATTAGTAGTATTCTTCTTTAGTTTTCTTAAATGGAGCAGAGTACAAATATCCATCCAAAGTTAAGCATTTTGTGCACAGCATTTCAGTCTGCAGCCAGGTTAAGCATAGTTTCTTGGAGAACCTAAACATTGCAGCCCTAATTTGTGCAGCCCAGTAATACAACTGTAGGTTTGGAAGTTGCAACCCCCCTCTTTCATTGGGCAAATAAAGAAGATAAAATCTAAGCCTTGGTTTTCTGTTGCTCATATAATTTGAGAGTATCTTTCTGATCTTTGGGAAAAACTAAAGGTGGTTGAGCCAGATTAATTGATTGAAATAGATAGACATTTGGGCAGAATATTCATCTTAATTATATTTATTCTACCAATAATAGATATAGGCAATGATGTCCATATGTTGATGGATTCTGTTACACTCGTTACCATGGGTTCATAATTTGTTGAACTCAAGGAGCTCATTTCTGGTGTGATTTCAATACCAATATATATGGAATCTTGTTCTGTATTCACAAATGGAAGCTGTACAACTGGAGTCAGTCTCTCTTGCTTGTTGAGGAAAAGGTTGGAAGATTTGCTTTTATTCACTTTAAACCCAGAAAACTGACCAAGTTATTCATTAAATTGGAGAGGGAAGAGATAGAATTCTTTAGATCTGTTAGGAATAAGAGGGTATCATCGGCATACAGGGCCACTCGATGTTCAAAATATGATGTTTTAAATCCACAAATTGACGGGTGGGCCCTTACTGCAATGGAAAAGGGTTCTATAGCTAAAAGAAAGAATCCTGGACTAGCTGGACATCCTTGTCTCATGCCCCGAAAAAGCTTAAAAGGTTGTGAAATCAAGTTGTTAGTTGCAACTTCTGCTGTGGGGTCGGTATATAATATCTTAATCCATTTACAAAAGTAGTTCCCAAACCCAAATCTCTTAAGCACTTCAAATAAACAAGACCACTCAAATCTATCGAATGCCTTCTCTGCATCAAGTGAGAGTATGGCAGGTATCAAGAGACCCTTCACACATGTGCACTATGTTTAGTACTCTCCTCACATTGTGAAAACCTTGATGTTTTTTCACAAAGCCATTTTGGTCTTTGTGTATTAGATATGGGAGCACTCTAGCCAATTTCCTGGCTAAGGCTTTATCAATATTTTTTGAGTCGGAGTTCAGAAGAGAAATCGGTCTGTAACGTTCACATTTTGTTGTTGATTTATCAGGCTTCAGAATAAGAGTGATTAAAGCACTCCTTAGAGAGGAGGGGAAACAACCTTGCTGAAAGGATTCAGCATACATATCCAAAAGTGGACCTAGAAGTTTGTCCTTAAATATCTAATAAATATCTATTGTGAGCCCATCTGGACCTGCCGCTTTACCTCCCTTCATATTGAAAATAGCATCAGATATTTCAACACCATCCAATTCCTTATCCAGATCCAATGTTGTGTTTTCTGAAATAGAGGTAAATTCAAGACCATCCAAAAATGATGTCTGATTAGTTAAGTTATTTGGAGATTCAGTTGTAAAGTATGTTGTAGTAGAAAGCAAATGTTTGGTTTATTTCTACAGGATCCATTGATAATTCTCTGTGTAAATTATATATTTCATTAATGGCTCTGTCTGAATTTAACTTCTTAATACGCCAGGAAGGACTGTTTCAGCCAGATTAATTTCTTTGCAGCCTTTGAGGTGTAAAGAGAGCAGTCTAACCTAAGCGACACTAAACAAAACAAAGTGTCCCCTGCCTTCTCTCTGCTATTAATCCTCACGAACAAAACAAAAGGCATATCTTGCAAGATGTTATGTGAAATATCACAACAAAAAGCACATCTAGCAAGATGATATGTGAAATATCACATAGTATTAGTTTGAAAAGTAGCAAATAATAGCTTAATCTAAAACAGTAACGCTAGTTAGTGTAGTCTAAGACTAACGTTACAGTATGTACAGTCCAAAATAGTTGTAGATTATCCACAACACAGGGTCTGTTGCTAGTAGCTACCGAGAAACAAAATGGCCCATACATATAGCGTTAATGTAGTATACCATGATAAGTTTATAAACCCCAAAAAGTATCAAAGATCAAAAATGAACAGGCTACGTGAGTAAAAGTGATAATTGAATATGTGCTATGTTAACCAAAGGCCCTTTGCAGATGATGTCAGGCTTTTCATTTTAGTCCAAGGATATAACCGAAACTTAAGTCTTCATATAAAGTAGTCCCGATACTTCTCGGTGGTGCAGGATGAATGAATAAGGTCCCGCTGTGGTAAGACTGGCTCACTGGCTAAACAAGTGAGGTAGCATTAGCCATTTCGAGTCCGTTGACATGGAGCTAAAGATCTCTGCCGGCATTAACAGTGTTTTATGTAATCCAATGGAAGATAAATAATATAAGGAAACTTTGAGTGGGCTAGCTTGCCATATTATTCACTTAATTGTTATGCTAGTTGCAGTATTACAGTAGCAGCTAATAAATTAGCTAATGTTAGTTAGCTTGCCAACAGTCACATAATCCAAGGTGGTTTAATTCTCCGTAGTCCAGAGCGGCAACATGACTAGGAAGAAGATTCACGTTGTATGCCACGGATGAACGCTTCGGCTTTAGAGGGAGATTCAAACTTGTGTGACTGTCCATTGTAAGTCAGACAAAGTTTATCTGGGAAGGTTACTCCAAAGGCAATGTTCAGGGACATGTGCTGGCATTTTACTGTTTACCCATCATAGCCTTTTCTTTTTTGGTGCAGGTCCGCAGATAGATCAGGGAAGAACATGATCTCTTGGTCCTCATACATCACCTTGCCCTTGGCCCTGGCTTTCGGTATCACTCGGATTTTGTCTTGAAAGTTGAGAAACTTCAGGATAAGGACTCGAGGAGAGGGCTGGTTTCTCGGGCCTACTGGAGCCGGAAGCCGATGGGCTCATTCAATGCACAGGGGATCCAGATATGCAACTGCATCACCATTTTTCATTTTTTCGGGTAGATTAACCAGTCTCAAATTAGACCTCATGTGGGGGTTCTCGAGGGAGCTTAGTTTTGAAATAAGGTCGCCACCAATTTTTCCAACTTTTCGGTCGTTGTTTTGACAGTGACGACAGTATCTTCCACCATGCTAATGCGTTCCTCTGCTTCGTCCAAGCGTGTGGAGTAGGCTTGAACATCACGTTTAAACTCACTAATCCCTGTTAGGACACCTTCGATTTTGACAGAAAGGTCCGCACTCATGGCAGAGATTGCGTCCAAAACCGCTTGGTTCTGGTTTAGGTCGTCGACATCGTTGGTTGCCATGTCAGACTCGTGGTGTGAGGAGCTAGCTGAGCTTGCAGGGCTAACTGGGTTAGTAGAGCTGGCTGAATTAGCAGGGCTAACTGGCCTAGCTTGGACCACGTTGTTGATACGAGATGTTCTTCTTGTTTTAGGAGGACTATGTTTATGTTGATTCACAATGGATATAGATCCACCTGAAATTGTCCATGAAAATTGATGTTCTTGTTATGAAGATTTAAAATAAGAGATTAAAATAATTTAAAAGAAGTTTAGCCGAAGTTGGCAGAAGAGCACTAAAAACACATCCGCTCAGTTCAACGCCATAACCATGTACCTACTTCTCATTTTAATTTACTTGCAACTTTCCAAAGACTAATAGTAGGAGGATTTCAGGCCTGTCAGAGACACTACCCCAGTCCTAGGAAGAACAAAGTGTCTTTGAAAGAGCCTCAGACGACTTACATGTGTCTCTTCCTCATTGCTCTCTGAAGGGGTGTCTGTGGGAAAGATTTA
This sequence comes from Oncorhynchus mykiss, assembly GCF_057628025.1. Taxonomy (NCBI): domain Eukaryota; kingdom Metazoa; phylum Chordata; class Actinopteri; order Salmoniformes; family Salmonidae; genus Oncorhynchus; species Oncorhynchus mykiss. The sequence goes on from NC_143045.1 coordinate 9,368,084, forward strand.
GCCTGATCACAGTATCCTTTTATGTTTAGTGCCGCTAGTCCTGACGGAAGGAATGTGCTTTCAATGTGCAGAAATCCAGTGGCTTATTTTTCCATATGTCTTTCAAAAAGTACTGAATACTCAACTCAGAGTTCATCAAGGCTATCGATCTACTCTGGACTAACATGTAGTGCTCGACTGACTTTCCTTAATGGCTAACCTTTTGCATGGGCTGCGTCTCAATTTACCACATCCGCCTATGTCGGCCTTTCGCACCTGAGGTGGAAGGTGTCGACCTATTGCGATGTTTGCCAGACCATGAAACATCCCCTAAAATGATATTCTCACAAAAACATCTGTAGCATCCAAACTGTTTTGCCTGAAGTCGGTAACGCTGATGCCTGTAGCATCAGAACCGTGTGGGCTACAAACTAATACCCCACCTTAGAAAACGAATACCCCAACACTCTCACGAACACAATGTTTTTTTTCCGTTTTTCTCTACGACCCCCACAAGTGTCACGGGACTCGTCTGAAGGTAATGAGTAACTAACACACTATTTCACACATTTCACATTTTGTCACGTGGCATGTTTGGGTTGAGCAAGCGAGCTGTGGTGGCCTCATGGTTATTCATTGTGACCTACATGTCTTCAATTAAATATCCCAATGAAATGACAAACCATGTGAGTCATAGAGAGAGTCTACACATGAGAGGTGTTGTTGAAATATATTATTTCTACTGACAACTGAGAAAACATTATGACAATTGACAGCAGTCCTTGGCCCGTTGCTCTTACATGCTGCTCTTAAATCAATTCTAATGGGATGCTGTTTGGCTTTGCATGCTACACTGCAGGGATCTCAATGATTCTCTAGCAGAACATGCATCATGAAAAGCTTGTGGTTCACATGGTGGTGTATAACAGGTAGAGAACAGTATTCAATAAGGTGTTACGCATCACATCCAGACATCCTCCTGAGCTACTTTTATTTTTCTTTTCAATTATTGAAGCTGTAATGTCTTTGGCATTCATACTTAACAAATGACTAGGATCTGAGCATAATTGAATTCAGCAACACCAGTCATTTAGCTCACCAGGGTTTACAAGAGGAGACTGAGCGGTGGAAGATGGAATACAACAACACATTCAGGCAGCATCTGCTTTCATTGCCATCACAATAAATCCAGTAAGATTCAGGAAGAAAAAACAATGCTTGATTACAAACAAAGACAGGGTTGCCACGCTGAATGAATATGCAGGATTTGTCTGAATTATCCTTGCAGTCAGTCGTGGACATGTACAACGGTAGTTGAGAGGACGGTGTTTGGCAGGCAGTAGAGAGAGAGAGGAATAGAGCACATTAATGGGGAAAACGCGCCTCTCTCCCTCTGTCACTCTCCCTGTCTGTTCCCCTCTCTCTCACAGGCCATTTTCTAGTGAGTAGGTCCCCTGGACTTTGATTGGTCTCGTGTCTTTACAAACGGCCCCCACTCACCTTGCCTGCAGGATGAATGAAGAAGGTCTCTAACCAAATGTCACTATTGGACACAACTCATGCGGTACAGTGGACCTTTGTCATTGGTTTACAGAGGGTAGACAAAGGTCATTCCTCTCTTGAGGACTGCTGTGTGGCTGTTGAAGGGTTCATAGTAAGTGTGGGCTGTCTCATTGCATGGGTTGTAGTCTGTTGTAGGACTTTATTTTGGAAATAATGGTATTATCACAGATTGTATATCACATGCAATGGGAGAATCAATCTGGATTAAGTTATTGAAATAACTGTAATTGTGTGCATTTGTCCGGATTTATTTTCTTGGTTTTGTAGTAGCCTATGCATCAGAGATGCCTGGACGTTATGGCTGGAGTAGCTACAGTGGTGTTAAGAGGGAAAATAGATCATGGAAGCATGTACATGGATCTAGACACTGAGGCACACATTCATTAGAATATGTCAGATGTGAAATCATTAATCAAATTTGGTCTGCATCGCAGTGCTTGGGGTGTCACTACAGACCCGGGTTTGATCCCGGGCTGTGTTGCAGCCGGCGCGACCGGGAGACCCAAGAGAAGGCGCACAGCATCGTCTGGGTTAAGGGAGGGATGTCCTTGTCCCATCGCGCTCTAGCGACACCTGTGGCGGGCCGGACGCATGCACCCTGACACAGTTGCCAGTTGTACAGTGTTTCCTCCGACACGTTGGTGCGGCTGGCTTCCAGGTTAAGCGAGCAGTGTGTCAAGAAGCAGTGCGGTGTGAAACTACCAATTGGATATCACGAAATTGTGGATTAAAAGGGTTCAAAATTAATTGAAATTAAAAATGTGTCCAACAGGTCATGTCAGATGTTATGCAATGTTTCAGAATGCTATTCTAGATGACAGACATGCCTGTGACTGTCAATCCATAAAGCGTTGCTGAAACACCAATTAAATTGCACAACGAACACAGTTGGAACATAGGCTGGCTGACCAGTGACCCCTCCGTGCAGCATGAGTCCATATCGTCAGTGCCGATTTTAGCATGTAAATCTTGGTGGGCAAAAAAATAAAAAAATGTGGGATGCATTCCAGCAAAGCCACTACACATAAAAACATAGCTGATATGGCAGATTTGCTTAAACATATGTGGTTTCTACTGACAATTGAGATGTACAAACTATGGTGTAAGGGGATAAAAAGCGGATGAGAGGCGATGCGTAATTTCAATTAAGAGATTAATGAGCAGGCGACGACGGACGTAGTCAAAATAACTATTTGTTCAGCACTTTTGAAATGTACAGCGACAGAGTTCAGAACATGGGCCGTTCTTGCAGTGTACTCCCTGTATACGTCATCACCGTAGGATAAATAAATGGGGGATATAAACAGACAATGAAAGCTTACAATATTTGATGATAACATTCCTCTATAACAGGTTATAGGCTATCTGTGCACCACCCAGTTAGAACAGTAGGCGAAATTAAGAGGTGAAAATAGACCAAATTATTAGGGTGAGGAACATTGAAGTCCGCATCTGTCTTTGCGTGTCAAAGAAAGTACACGTCATGTGACACTATTTGACGCTTTTAATTTGACACGTCAAATAACACAATTCTATTATAGAATGTTGTGTGTGCTGAATTTGCACGTGCGAGCCAAGTACCACCACTACTATCAGCAGCACTGTTAAAGCTGTACAACAAAAAAGTAGCCAAACAAGCACACATTGGGCCACGACGTTGGTGAATATCGCGTTGGTGAAAATAGACCAAATGATTAGGGTGAGGCAAATGGGCTACTAACAGCTTGCTACACAACATACACTTAGTATTACTTTCTTAGCTACGGTATACATTTTTTCCCTGGCATATTACAGAATTTATGCAGCAGCCTACAATACATTTTTGGATTCAAGGTGGCGCAGCGGTCCTTTGTCATCAAACTTTGTAATCAAAGTCTGTCATTGGATTTATGGTGGGAACTCAGGGAGGGAAAACAATGCCACTCCATTGAATAGCAGGCTAACGTTAGTGGTTTCTTTGCAGCGTTTGCAGTTAGCCACTGATTCCTTCCAAACGACTCATTGTTGAATTTGCTATTTCCAACTTGTTGTGTAATCTTTATGTGCAATGGCTGATGAGCACCGATACGTTTCATTTATAATTTCTCTTCATTATTTCTCTTCATATGACAAGGATTAAAGAGGATTTGCCAGTAGATTGTCAACTTGATGACAACTGATGATGACCGCTAGCTAAGATTTAGAAAGTAAGATATTGATGTGATTTGATGTCATTCTATCTGTTGCCAATGACCTTGAGCCTTCTTGGATGGGCACTTCTAACATAACTCTATGGCTCTATGGCTAAAATTTTCAAACTCTAACCGTAGAATTGGTGATGACGTGCTGTCCCATGAGTGACAGAAAACCGAGCCAATCAGGCGCGCCGCTCTGTATTTTCTGCTGGCTAGCCCCACCACCACAGAAAGCACTGAGCTAGGATGAAACACCTGCATTTTGGAGCTGCCTTAGTCAAGAAAGCAAAAAAGAGACCATGTTTGTATGCCGCTTTATTAACTCAATTACATTTTTTCTTTTTACACTATTTTCAAACTGATATGTTACACGTATTAATGCCAAAATAACAAGCAAAACAGGCAAGCCCACCCCCCAAAAAAAGTATGCTTTTTTTTACCTAATAGTGTGGCTCTCATGACGGGTCGCCACTGCATATCGTCATCAATATCAATAATCAGAAAACGATGTCCATTTTTGTAGGTACTTGCTTAACCACTAGGCGGCAGTGACAACCAGGAGAGGCAAGATCTGAAGCGCACCACTATTTGTGATTGCAAAAACGGATGCATTTAGCGCTCAATCACTTGAGATGTATAGTGCTCTGCAGCATTAGAACATAGCATTGGAGCTGTACGCCCTCTGAGCATCCTTTCTACCAAAACACGATACTGCCTGCTCACAACATTATTGCTAGAGACCTATCTGACTGTCAGGAGAGGTTTTGAAGCTGATGAGGACAACATGAATTCTTTCTGGATACACACAATTTGGATACCTGGGTTCTTTTTCTCCTTTGGATTTCAAGGTACAGGTTCCATTCTAGTTCATTTTTAATATAATTATGTTGCTTTAGATTACCAGTCACATGACTCTTTTCAGTTTGGAGTTACAGAGGAATCCCTTTTGTGTTCTTACGCCTGCTGAGCTTCTGCTTTTGCAGCTCTGATCGGCTACATCTGGTGTCTTCTACTACTTATTGTTTATCCCCCGTATTTATGACTTTCACCCTTGCCTATTTATTGCTCTCTTGACACACTGTGTAGTTATGCACACCTTGAGAAGTAGGCTACACTTACACACACGCAGAGGGGGGGACATTGAAAGTACCTGAAGATGACACCAATACGATTCAAAGTGAGTGGGGGGGTGACTCATTCAGTGGCGAGTGTATATGGGAAATTGCTCAAGCCACAAGTTTTTAAATGATTTCTTAAGTGACATGTCTGCGATGTCTCTGCTGAATTTGAATCTTGTTGCTATATTTTTTTGTGCCCTCTTTTGTGGTTGTAGAACTGATGGCCTCATCTGTCACTGTAGCCTACTGAACATTCTACTTTGTGGGGAGACCTCACTGTAACTCAAGTGTCAGACAGGTAACAAGTTTGGTTGAAGTTGCAAGGTGGTGAATTGTCAAGTGACTTTAATTGATACAATAACATAAATAATGATACATAAAATGTCTAATATTCATTGATTCAAGCTTTATTTTACAAGGTGAGTTGACTGAGAATGCATTTAGGCTATAACAATGACCCTGGGGAAGAGTTGCAGGGCAAAGGACATTAGAGGGGTTGAATGAATGAATGGGAGCTGGTTCATTCATCCCCAAATAGCATGATGGTATTGGGAATTAAGCCAGGACCCCTATTTTCACAGAGTCAGATCTTGGGTGCTGTGTCTCATTCGAGGGATGGAACTGTTTGAGGGCAGTGACCTCACCCCAATCACTGCCCTGGGGCATTTGGGTCTCCTTTAGACCAGAGGGAAGAGTTTACCCTACTGGCCCTCCAACCCACTTTCAGTAGCTTTCCATCTCCCATACAGGGATCAACCAGGCCCATCCCTGCCTGGTTTCAGACAGCTTCTTGTGCTGGTATGTGCAATACAACATCTACACATAACACCAATACGCCTCCATTCAACAGATTTATGGTGTTGTACTAAGGTAATGTCCACTAGTATGTCATCCCTCTCTTTCCACAGTACCACAGCACATATCCGATGGACTCATGGCAGCATCCCACTATTAACACTAATGTAGCAAATTCGATTGTTGGCCTGCACAGGATTTGAACCTTCGACCTTGTGGCTCTCAGTCCAACTCCTTTTGTATGCTGTTGCCAAGAAGTTGTGTTCTTTTGGGTGTTCATGATGGTGACCATGTACCCAATGACCCCTGTGCAGACTAATTCGGTAAATGGTTGCCGTGTGACATGACTATTGAAGTAATTTGTTTAATTGTCTGATTCTAAAGTTGTGTGTGCAGTTAAGTCAATGGGGCTTAATTAGGAAATGGCTTCAAATTAACCCACAACCACCAGGTCAATAACATTAGGGGCTTGCACTAACTTGTGACATTAAATGTGTAATATATTCTCTATGAAATGCAATGCATGATTCAGCCTTATCATGACAGCAGAATGTTATAAGCATCGGCCAGGGGCTGTCATGTGAGGTCTCGCATATCTGTCGAAATATTTTGCTGTGCGACTTGTCATTTTATTTAGGAGCAACAGTATCGCTTAGAAAAATGAAAGATTCTAGCTTTAATATCTCAAATATTTTTAATTGTGCTCCTACATTTCTTTGTGTGCGGCTCCGCTTTTCAACTTAGTCGCACACGTGCTCCTTGTAATAAAGGTCAGCGTAGAGCCCTCACTAGGTCTGTTTACATGGAACCCCCAGCAGGGGAGACACAGCAGCATTTTGACATTGATCTCCAACAGAACCCTGTATGCTTGTCTCACCAGTCTGGCCATGTCTCACGCCTTGGGGGCGGTGTCATAGGTCGGTGGCGTCGACCACGTCGGGCCCACCTCGCTGGCCCACTTTTCCTCTTCATCTAACTTTAAATTACCCGTATTAGTGTATTAACATAATGCTCATTTGTTTAATGAATTGGGGTAGGCAGGGCAAGATGCTGCTCTAAATGCCAACTGTTCATTTCTCTGTGGAGATGGAGCCCCTTCTGAGTGCAGTGCAGCCAACACGGTTAACTAGTGATGAAACTGCACCACTATCGTAGTCAGGAGAATGTCTAGTTTTTAGTATGGCTGCTTCATATAGCACATGTACTGTTTGGGGCTGTCATAGCACATACAATACTATACAGTAGTGTATTGTTCCCTTATGTTGAAAAATAGGACGAAAATAACAGTTTGGCCTTGTGCAATGAATTGTCTTTCTTTCTTTTTTGGTTCATCCTTTTCTGATGGAAAGTATTAGGAACCTTGAGGTACAGAGTTGTTTAATGGTCTAGATGCTGTTAATCTTTTCTGAGGAAAAGATATGGCATTAGCAGAAGTTAATTAGGATAGCAGTGAATAGAATTTAATTTATTTCTTCATCTTTTTCCAGTAATACAAATAATTGCCTTTCATATGGCGATCAATGCACGCTAGGCCCCTGGGAGGAACACGATTTTGAAATATGCTTAGTTGAAGGAAAATAGGAAACAAGAGAATGATCCTTAAATAAAATCTGTTTGGAATGGACTCTAGAGCTGTACCCAAAACAGCCTTGGACGGAGAACTAAGAAACATTACCCAATACCCATGAAATGAACCTCCTTCAGAATGTCAGGCGCATAGGGAATACACACTCATTCACAAATGAATTGGAAAGATTGAGCTAAACAGTCCGATTTAATTAATTAAATTGGAGGATTTGTATTGATGCTCTCTCTCGCCGGGCCTTTCACTGGAGTCCACGATGATCTCTCTTTGGGGACTAGTGATTTTCTTCCCCACTGTGGTGTCCACAGACTCCCTCTATTGAAACTGATCTGACTGAATTGACTCCAGTGTGTTTTGTTGGGTCTTCCTGTATTCCAACCATGTCTCTGTGGTTGGTTGTAGGCAGGATGTGCTGGGCTTGTGAATTATGTAAATGCTGTGCTGTGGCCACAGGAAGGGAGAGAGGGAAGCAGAGACAGGTTCTGAGTTGGGTCTGGAATAAATCACAATAGAGCGGAACCACAGCAATACACCTTTATACTCCCTCCGTGCTACCTCGCTTTCGTCCTCTTTAATGTCTGCAACGCTTCCCTACTCAGAGCCCCAAACCAGGAACATTGCAATTAGCTCTGTGTTCCCTGTACAAGGCTTCTGGTGCCCGTGATCCTCCGGTACTTTGGTGTGAAACATGGATCGCTATCCGTAAGCATGGTGTGTGTTGGAGGGGCTTCTCTCCTCATCCCTCCAGGTTAGCACTACAGGACCTTGATGTGCTCAGTGGGGTTGTTGGTTTTCCAGAGTGCAGCCTAGTTGGGCACAGGAGAAGAATCTGTGCACTTTGAAGAGGTTGGGAAATGAAAACCACTTTATACTGAGGCTATATACCCCTGACCTTTGGCATATAGGGCAGTGTTGTTGACTGTATTTAGGTCTATTACTATCACATTTTATTGTTAGTACGCTGAATGTAGCTGACATTTCCTTCACAAAGTGAAAGCATATAACACTTAAGACTCACTGTGAATTCACAAGGGCCGTAGCCAGGATATTTTTGCAGTTTTAAAAGCTAATATCCTGCAATTCTACACATTTTGCCACAAGTTATGCCATTCTAATATGATATCTGAGTGAGGGGGGCTAACAAAATCAATGGGGGCCCCCTGGAGGTCGGGGCCCCTGGGTACGTGCCCTGCGTGTCCGGTCAGTAATTCGGGCCATGATTACTACAAGTTTAGGTTGGTAAATTAAGCTGACATGGACTAATTGAGTGAATGTCAATGATTAATATCACTACAGGAAAACTGCTTCTGCACAACCAAGTTTAGAAATTGCACCTTGTGTATTCTTCTATTCTATCTCTCAATAGTAAGATCTCTAGCTGTGTCTCTATGGAACAATCAATCAATCACATTTATTCATAAAGCCCTTTTTACATCGGCAGTTGTCACAAAGTGCTTATACAGAAACCCAGTGTAGAACACCCCTCTTCCATTGAGAATCATAATCACTACAACTATCGTGCAGTTGAAATCCACATATTTCATTTTTATCTGTTTGTTCTATCAGGGCAACCTGACATGCTGTATTCATCACTGCTGACATAGGAGCATGGAGAAGCTGTACGAATGCGTAGAGGGAACGCAAAATATACCCCATGCAAAAATCGAATCAATTTATCTCCATACACAATGTTGGAATTCGGCAGATAAATACTATACTACTTATGTTTAGAGAAAGTCTTCCAATAGCGCAATGAAGATGAAATTAGACTTATTAGTATTAGTATTCCTCTGCCTTCCAGTCCCTGACAAAACTTTCTCTCTGCTTCTGAATCTCATCTTGAAGTCCAACTAAGGAGGTTTTTCTTCCTTTCATCTTCCTCTTGCTGGTATAGAAGTAGTGTACCACTGTTGTAATGAAGACAGCACTACTCCTTCTGTGTGTGTCTTGAACAAGCCCGTCTGTTCCTGATTCCTGACCTCTATGACCGGCCTACTCAGCCACTCCTCTGCATTTTTCATCAACCCAATGCTAAGTACATTTCTTCTCAGCTGTTTGCTGTCTGGCTGGGTGAGGATGTTGTTGGTGTGTGTTACATGCACACAGGCACTTAGGTTTCATCAGGAGAAAGGACATATTAAGGGACATATGCTTCTGTTTGGTACCTGTGCTAATACGTATCTTTCTCTCAGCCTTTGTTTTACCAGTCCTCTCTACAACACCTGGCATACTTAATAGTGTGCTTCAGTGACTCCAGAATAGGGTCGGAAACATGTTTCATCTGTCAGGTTCCAGCTCACTACCAGAGTGTAGTTTTTTTACAACGTTAAGATATCAAAACACTCTTTCAATGGAGGACTTAAAACACCGCTTGTTTCCCAACCACATACTCCATTTTGTCTCTTTATAGTGTTTGACAAACTCTTCCTTGTCTCCATTTCTTGAGTTCCAAGCCTTCTGGTTTCATCTTGGCTTTACTGGCAGATGCACATCTCCAGCATTCCCAGAAGACAGTGATATATTTTTCATGCGACAAGGGGTGATCATTCAAACTGGAATTGATTCTGGTACACTAAAGGGATTTTATCCACATGTGGCTGGGTAATTTCAGCTAATAATTGTTATTCATCTCTAGATTATTAACCATACAAAATGTCTCAAGACATGTTAGGGTGTGGTGAACCTCGCAGGGAAGCAATTTGTCTCATGTTCTCTTTTAATATCCACCGCCATCCAGATTGGCTTCATAAATGTAAGAATGTATCCGTTTCAGTCCACGGTTTCCCTCGTTATAGACTATAAGAAACAACCACTGACAGTGCTGTCTTGGTGAGTGTTTGCAATATTTAGACTCTGGGCTTTAGAGAGTTGTTATGAACCTGAGGCTTTTAGTTTTAGTTTCCAGTCTTTCCACCAGCCAGACAGCATGTTGATTTGACATGCGTATAGCAGGGAGTGTTTTCTATTTCCTTGTTCATCGGAGTGCCAACCCTATCCTCCGGAGAGTTCAGATTTAATTAAAGGAAATTACACTTTTTAATTTTCATTAGTAACTTCTCCGTTTTGAGTTCAGTCGTAGGAAAATGGTTGTAAGCTCTGTTTTCCTCAAACTTGATCTTGTTACCAGTCCGATAATGAATCACCAAATCCCAATGCACGAATGGAATTAGATGACTATTGCGTAAAGATCAGTGAGACACACACTGCCTACCATTGTAAAGGGACCTGAGCTGTGGTAATCTGGTCCCCACATTGGAATGCTAGTGAGACATTAAAAATGGATCTCTCAGAAAGAAGTCATGTGACGTCTAAACGTCAGTACCTGTACACGTCTGATCATAGAATAACGTCTTGAGTTAAGAAGATATTTATCTCTGCCTGTTTACTGAGTGCTCTAACTTGTTTACCAGGAATTAGTCATTATGGGATGTTTTCCAATGGGTAAACTCTATCACTGGATTGTCATTGTTGAGCACCCCTCCTATTTCCCTTGTTTGCTGAAGCACAGAGGCCTACCTGGACTATTAACACTATAGAGTTTCACACAGGGGAACATAATTATGATTGCCCAGATATCTCTAGGTACTACACAGCACCTGTAATGGCAATTCATTCTGATCATAACTCTTTCTTTCTTGCTCAGGGGATAATTGATACGTTATCAATGACTGTAATGACGTTATTTATAATAGTAATTAATCTTCCCTTGATCCCTTTGTGAGATCAGCTAATTGTGTGTGTGTGTTTGTGTGTGTGTGTGTGCGCGCGCGCTACATCAACACACAGATGGGATATCATTAGCTGCTCCTTCAGCAACATGAATATCCAGAAGGTATGACTGTAGATCTCTTCAGTCTTCCAAACAGGATAGTTTATCAAAGTAGCACAATATGAGGTAACCTGAGAACAGAGCAGTATGTCTGAGAATCTATGAGCTTTATTGCAGTATAACAAATGCATAAACACATTTTGTAAAGTACTATTGTTTGGGTGCTGAAGGAAAGACATTCTTCTTCTGACAAGAATGATGGGGTGTTCATCTCTCTTTCTTTCTTAATCAGTATGCTGACACGGTGATCCTGTTAAGAACTGCTCCACCAGTCTGTTGTGTCATTGGGTTCGGCGGTCTGATGTTCTTAATTTCTTCATTATGACAGCCACTAATAACACATTTGAGGTTTATTATATTTCCCAGGCATGACTGCTTCGGGTCTGCTCCTGCTCCTTCTCATTCCTACAGGGAGCTGGGAGTGGGAGCAGAGAGCTGGCAGCGGGAACAGGGGAGGAATTCTTAATTGGTTTGTGATGGAAGTCTGGGTGAGCTTGGATGACATCGTGCCCAGCATTCCTCCTTCAGGAGCTAAAATGAGCCTGGGAAAAGAAAGAGGGAGACTAGAAAATGCATTTGGAACCACATGCAAAATAAAGAAGCAGCCCAGTTGTCTTCCTCCCCCAGTTATCAAAACAATCTAAATGAGGCTTCCACCTCATGTAGGGACAGTTGTTATGAGACACATTCACTGGTCCTTTTCTTCCTGTAAATGTGATACTGCTTTCCAGTGCCTCAATGAGCGGCTTGAATACTCCAAGCCCTCGTTCTCAAAATATATAAGCATCTTACCCCAGAGTGGTTGGGGTTTTATTACTAGAGGCACTGACATTGAAAAACAATTGAAGCCTGGCACTTGAAGCCTGGCAACAAAATTTCAAATATGCTTGCTTCGCAATACGAAAGTTGTATTTGAACATTTAAACAGACTGTTTTTTTGTCTTGTTTTTTTTCTTTCCCAGACAGGTAGAGAGTGCAACAAAGCAGACATTACAGACATTACAATAGACTACATAGTCTTTGTCTGAAAGCGTTATTAGCCGTCAAGTCCTTGCCCTCCACCTTTTTGTTTTCTCAATTTCAAATGAAGTTTGAGAGGAATTGAGGAACAAGGATAGAAGAAGCAAGGATTTGACAGCCACTGAAGTATCGTTTTGAGACAGCCATAGTTTCTACTATGATGTGCTTGGCTTTTACCATGAGCCCAAATGTTTCGGGTCAAAGACAAGCATTGCACATTGGCGGTCATTAATTTGCGCACCAGCCATTACATTTTGTTCTGTTTGTCAGTCAAACCATTTATCTAACATGATTTAAGGGGTAAATTCATATCACATGACGCAAAGCATTTTCTAAAGACTCTCTTGGGGGTAATTTGACTTGTCCCTGTACTGAATATGTCCAGAGAAATAGAAAAGATCTCATTTAATCATGCTATCTTTCCCACATTGAACACAGTCCTCTGGCTGGTCTAGCTTGTTTTGGTGATCAAACTTAAGTCTTTGCTCATATTCTTTTCATCATATTAAAGTTTGAGTTTTGGCAGACACCCGTTACATTTCCAGAAATCATTGTATTTGTGTACCGTTAGCCAGCATGATTGTAGTCTTGAATAATTGACTGACTTGTTAATGGGGAACTCTTAAAAGCAGCCTCCCTATGTGACACTAACAAACCCTGGGCTTTGAAATGTTCATCAGCATGAGAATCGGGAACTAATGCGACTCCATGGTCATTAAACAGGATTTTGTCAATTAACAGTCAAATTAGCAAAATATTTCATTCATTTGACTGTGGAGATTTGAAATTGATACATTATCAGATGATGAATATGGCAGCAAGCAGCGATGACAGTCACCAGTCGATCTGCTTTAACATGAGAATTCTGTATCATATTACATTCAATCATGATGATCTATGATTCAAACATACTGCAGTATTGGATCCTGTTGTCAGAAGATTTAGTTACCCAATCTAACCTACAGTATTCCCTTTATGTGGCATCATAGCCCAAAATATGTTCATCTACAGGTTTGTGTTTTGTGTGGTCCCATCAGGTCTTACTAATATACAGTGTTACATTGGGTTGGATGACTTTCATCTTGATTCCAGTGCTATTTGATTTAGACCTAGTCTCTCTGTCCCATTTGTGGCTGATTGTTTATTTGGAGTGAGTGGTTTTGGAGCTTCTCGTCCCAGTTTGGCATCTCAGTGCATTCAGAATCCAATCGAAATCTGCGAGTGGACATCTGTGATCAACGACAAGAGGTGTTCCCTGGCATGTGTCCATCGCATTGACGAGAGCCACACTGGCTTTATGCAAAACAGAGGAAAGATTACATTCTTGGCAGGTAAAGTGGCCCACCACACACATTGGAAGGGGGGGACGGAGGAGCGGGATGGGGGGACTTTGCCAGGCATTGATTACACAGCCACATGATGCCAGAAATGGAAGGCATCTCAATCTGTGGGATGGTGCAGTTGTTTACTTTTACTGCGCAAATGTCCTTGGCTCGGCCCAGCGCTTGGGGTCCCTTGTAGTGCTGGCATTCTATTGTGTGAAAGCAAAGCAGTGGAGAGCAGAATCCCTTTCACCAGGAGACACACACCACTGTGGCAAAGCTGCACCGCTCTGTCCTTGGAACTCCTGCGGTAACGCTGACACATTTGCTCTGGCCGGTCTGACTAGGGAGAGGGCCTATGGATGGAGCTTTGTTTAAGATTGGGTCTGTTTATAGCCAGAATGGAAGACGAGGAGCCCCTGCAGGGAGAGTATTGGTTTGCTGTTAGGGAGGAGTTAGTCTATTGTGAATTTTCCTATATCTAGTGCCTATATGTCACACTGTCTTAGAGTCATTGTAATAAATATAAATCTGTATTTGGAATTTTTCTAATTACCTATGCAAAATATAGTGTCTACAGTCGTGGCCAAAAGTTTTGAGAATGACACAAATATTAATTTCCACAAAGTTAGCTGCTTCAGTGTCTTTAGATATTTTTGTCAAATGTTATCATGGAATACTGAAGTATAATTACAAGCATTTCATAGATGTCACAGGCTTTTATTGACAATCACATGAAGTTGATGTAAAGAGTCAATATTTGCAGTGTTGACCCTTCTTTTTCTAGACCTCTGCAATCTGCCCTGGCATGCTGTCAATGAACTTCTGGGCCACATGGCAGCCCATTCTAGCCCACTGATGGCAGCCCATTCTTGCATAATCAATACTTGGAGTTTGTCAGAATTTGTGGGGTTTTGTTTTTCCACCCTCCTCTTGAGGATTTACCACAAGTCAAGTTCTCAATGGGATTAAGCCATGGACCCAAAATATTGATGTTTTATTCCCCGAGCCACTTTGTTATCACTTTTGCCTTATGGCAAGGTGCTCCATCATGCTGGAAAAGGCATTGTTTGTCACCAAACTGTTCCTGGATGGTTGGGAGAAGTTGCTCTTGGAGGATGTGTTGGTACCATTCTTTATTCATGGCTGTATTCTTAGGCAAAATTGTGAGTCAGCCCACTCCCTTAGCTGAGAAGCAACCCCACACATGAATGGTCTTAGGATGCTTTACTGTTGGCATGACACAGGACTGATGGTAGCACTCACCTTGTCTTCCCTGGATAAGCTTTTTTCCGGATGCCACAAACAATCGGAAACGGGATTCATCAGAGAAAATGACTTTACCCCAGTCCTCAGCAGTCCAATCCCTGTACCTTTTGCAGAATATCAGTCTGTCCCTGATGTTTTTCCTGGAGAGAAGTGGCTTCTTTTTTTGTCTGTGTGTTAGTATGGTCAGGGCGTGAGTTGGGGTGGGCAGTCTGTTTGTTTTTGAGTTCGGCCTAGTATGGTTCTCAATCAGAGGCAGCTGTCAATTGTCCCTGATTGAGAATCATACTTAGGTAGCCTGGGTTTCACTTTTGGTTTGTGGGTGTTTGTTTCCATGTGAGTGTTTGGGCCACACGGTACTGTTTCGGTTTTGTAAATTCAAAAAAAATATGTTTATTGTTTTGATTCAGTGTTCAGTGCTTTCTTTAATTAAAATCATCATGAACACTTACCACGCTGCGCTTTGGTCCTCCTCTCTTTCTCCCGAAGAAGTACGTTACATTGCTGAACTTTCTTGGGCGTCCTGAAGCCTTCTTCACAACAATTGAACCGCTCTCCTTGAAGTTCTTGATGATTCAATAAATGGTTGATTTAGGTGCAATCTTACTGGCAGCAATATCCTTGCCAGTGAAGCCCTTTTTGTGCAAAGCAATGATGACGGCTCGTGTTTCCTTGCAGGTAACCATGATTGACAGAGGTAGAACAATGATTCCAAGCACCACCCTCCTTTTGAAGCTTCCAGTCTGTTTTTCGAACTCAATCAGCATGACAGAGTGATCTCCAGCCTTGTCCTCGTCAACACTCACATCACACATCACTGACATGATGTCAGCTGGTCCTTTTGTGGCAGGGCTTTGCAATGAATTGCAATTCATCTGATCACTCTTCATAACATTCTGGAGTATTTCCAAATTGCCATAATACAAACTGAAGCAGCAGACTTTATGAAAATGTATATTTGTGTCATTCTCAAAACTTTTGCCCATGACTGTAGGGGAAAAGCAGGCATCATGTCATGGTTCCACTTGTCACCAGAGGGAGGCAGAGAGTGTCCTAGAGACATTAACGACATTCAGATGTGTATGATTTCCCTGTTAAAAGAGGTGTGTTTTCGGTTGTCCTTTGCAGAAGCTTGAATTGCTTACTGTGTGTGGTTGGTTCCTGAGTGAGGTTGCAAGACTTAGTGTTTGTTGTTTTTCTCCCCAAGTGTACTGTGATCCTGCGGCTACCGTTTCTCAGTAAAGTATTATGTTCTTAACCACTGATTCCTAATCTGGTCTCTTCTCTGCACCTTGGCGCAACCTCACAGCACGTTTGAGGTAGACAGGATGATCTGTTGATGCCGAGGTGGAGAATTTTCAATGTGACAGACATCTGGGATATGGGCCTCCGCTGGGATGGGGACTCAAGAAAAGAAGGAGTGGCTCGCTGGAGATCTGGTTCCTTTCCCTCCCATCCATTGAGGCCACACACACACAATAGAGGGGAGGGTCTGATCGATTGGGAAGAGGCAATGACGTGCTGACAGATAATAGACGGGTGTGTTCGCCAGCCTCTTGCAAGACTGCGTGGCACATCATCACAGATGCATGCTGTCAAAGTACTTAATGATGCCTGCTTTTCCCTGTTGTTGCCTCATGCGGCAGTCTTAATGTTATGTAAATGCTCCTGTCAACAAACTGTCAAGCTCTGTTGATTTGTATCTGGGGGTTCGTTGTCACAAACACTCCCCTGACACCATGACCAACTTCACAGAAAACTGTGTACATTTAAGTGATTATGGAGTTACCCTTGTACCAATAATATGAAGCAAAAGTGCATTATTTAATCTAATATTGAAAAGGATTAGAATATAGGCTACCATATAGTTATTTATTTTGTATTACTTTCCCAAAGCTTTGTCAATACACCACAACATTAACAAAAGCTTGTTTTCAGATCTTTACTCAAAGTTGTCAACAAGGCAAATGGTGGCTACTTTGAAGAATCTAAAATAAAACATACATTTAGATTTGATTAACACTTTTTGGTTACTACATGATTCCATGTGTGTTATTTCAACGTTTTGATGTCAATGTAGAAAATAGTAAAAATAGAGGAACACCCTGGACACACCTACTCATGCCATTACTGCTGCTTCCGCAATGGATTAGTTCACTGAGATGGCCACAAATAAGACAGGCGTCTCGTGTGCCATAAAATATATATATATATATATATTTGCTACTGAAAAATCTTGGTCGACCAACAGCCTGTCGACCAAACAATTGACCTGTTGGCAAATTGGGGCCAGCGCTAATATTGATACGGATCATTTCTTGTAATGTTCAAAGCTTTACCGGAAATGCAGAGAAGAACTGACATTTCAAGTGGCATTACATTTCACTGAAGTTGTTGGCTGGGTGGCTCTCTGGCACTTTCAATGTCACATTCTTCATGTGGCTCCAAATATAGTGAGGATTATATTTCAATGATATTATATTCCAAATTCTGGTCGCTGTTCACTGGATATAGCTCTTTATTGATTATGATTTAAAAAGGCTTTAGGGAAAACAAATGATTATGTCTTCAAGCTTTGCAGACAGTTGGTTACATCATTACTTGGCTACTTTTTCTGTTTATCACTAACATAATCACCTAAGCTGACATATTAGTTACGGTTACAGTAAAATGTTCTTTATAAATGGTCTTCTGTAGCTCAGTTGGTAGAATATGTTGCTTACCACGCCAGGATAGTGGGTGTGATCACAAGGACCACCCAGATGTAAAATGTATGCATGGATGACTCTATGTCCCTTTGGATAAAAGTGTCTGCTTAATTGCATATATTATTATATAAGTCACTTACGGTGACATTTTACCTACAGTATGTTACTATAATCACATATTACCATTCTCAGTGAAATGACTGTATCACCACCACACGTAAACTCTGTTTACACCCCTTTATTCACCACAAACACACACCAGCGTTTTTTCCCACCTATTTTTTTTTTACCACTACTTCACTGATGTAACATGTCTAGAGATGGCTTACTCCTGTGCAGTTATCTGCCTTTCAAGTCCTCTGAGATTGACCGTCTGTGTAGTTTTCTGTTTTGCCGTGTTGATGTTCTCCTTTCATTCTCTAAATGAGATCCACGCAGCCTGAGATCAGAAGTGAGCGGCAATAGATGTCTGCTAATAAACATCAGGAAAATCAACACACTAATTTATGGCAGATGAAAAGTTCACACACACTATTTGTGTTCTCATAATAGTTTCCCAGGATTAGCAGTGATCTTCAATTCAGAGGTAATGACTACACACAATCAGAGTGATAAAGACAAAAGATAAAAGGACATTAAAGTGACGCTATTAACTGACTCACATTTGTCATTGAATTTGAGGATTTTAATGTGGGACTGACGCCACACTTTGGAGTTGATGTGAAGGGGTGATAACAAAAAAACATGTAATAACTTGTTACACCTTCATTCGATTTCCCCTGCTAATATGAGTACTCTAGCTAAGATAACGACAATGTTTTATCCTGTTTTGTTGCCGAAACATATTGAAAGGAGACATTTGCAGCCATTAAACCATGTGTTCAACTCATTTCACAGAGCTCCGTGTGTCTGCTGGTTTTCAATCCTCCCTTGTACTTGATTGATTGATTTAAGGTCACTAATTGGTAACAAACCCCTCTCACCTGGTTGTCTAGGTCTTAATTGAAAGGGAAAAAGCAGACACTAGGCCCTCCATGGAATGAGTTTGGCACCCCTACATTACACCATGCTCATAGAGGAGACGAGGTCAAGGTGGGAGGGCTACAACATTCCTAGATTAAAAAGTGGCACTGCCTCATCTTGTAGTAACATGTAAACTTCCTTCTATCTACAGGACAGTACATTTTTTGTGACATCTGCAATGGTGTCACGTTCTGACCTTTATTCCCTTTGTTTTGTATTTATTTAGTATGGTCAGGGCGTGAGTTGGGTGGGAAGTCTATGTTTGTTTTTCTATGTTTTGGGGCATTTCTTTGTTTCGGCCTAGTATGGTTCTCAATCAGAGGCAGGTGTCATTAGTTGTCTCTGATTGAGAATCATACTTAGGTAGCCTGGGTTGCACTGTTTGATTGTGGGTGATTGTCTATGTCAGTGGCTTGTGTCAGCACAGGTCTATTTTGTTAGCTTCACGGTCGTCATTTGTTTATTGTTTTGTATGCAGTGTCAGTATTTTCTTGATTAAAGAGTTACCATGGACACTTACCACGCCGCATTTTGGTCTTCCGATCCATCTCGCCTCTCCTCTTCAGATGACGAGGAGGACGACCGTGACAAATGGCATGTATTCATTGATGCCAAGGGAAGCCAGGCTTCCCCCAAAAATGTACAATGAAAAAGAATCAGAGCAAGTGAAACAGCGCCCCTCTGTCTCTGTAATGAAGCCCATCTATCTGATGCTGTCTGGTCCAAAAGAACATGAGTGTTGCCGCCAGTGGCATTGAATACAAGGGAAGCCAGCGAGCATTTTGCCTCCCTTGTTAAAAAAAAAATATTAGCCAATCAGCGTTGAGCTAAACTGAGTGAGCTACACTGTGAATGGTTCTGGCACACCCCAAAAAAAGTGTCATTGGAAGCCAGTTTAGATTTGGCTTTACACCAGTAGAATAATTGGGCCCAGCCTTAATATTGATACGGATCATTTCTTGCAATGTTCAAAGCTTACGGGAAATGCAGAGAGAAGAACTGACATTTCAAGTGGCATTACATTTCACTGAAGTTGTTGGCTGGGTGGCTCTCTGGCACTTTCAATGTCACATTCTTCATGTGGCTCCAAATATAGTGAGGATTATATTTCAATGATATTATATTCCAAATTCTGGTCGCTGTTCACTGGATATAGCTCTTTATTGATTATGATTTAAAAAGGCTTTAGGGAAAACAAATGATTATGTCTCAAGCTTTGCAGACAGTTGGTTACATCATTACTTGGCTACTTTTTCTGTTTATCACTAACATAATCACCTAAGCTGACATATTAGTTACGGTTACAGTAAAATGTTCTTTATAAATGGTCTTCTGTAGCTCAGTTGGTAGAATATGTTGCTTACCACGCCAGGATAGTGGGTGTGATCACAAGGACCACCCAGATGTAAAATGTATGCATGGATGACTCTATGTCGCTTTGGAAAAAAGTGTCTGCTTAATTGCATATATTATTATATAAGTCACTTACGGTGACATTTTACCTACAGTATGTTACTATAATCACATATTACCATTCTCAGTGAAATGACTATCACCACCAGGGGTGTATTGGAGGGTAAATACATGTAAACTCTGTTTACGCCCCTTTATTCACCACAAACACACACCAGCGTTTTCCCACCAATTTTTTTACCACTACTTCACTGATGTAAAATGTCTAGAGATGGCTTTTTCTGTCCACCGTGTTTCTCGTTGTGTTGTTGTCTTCCGGTAGCTAGCTAGCTAAAGTTGTCCCTTTAGCCATGGATGGAGATAGGGATTTGGGCTTGTGGTTTTACTTAATTCTCCGTACTGGCCAATGATGATAACGGCAATTCTGATCCAACCATAAAATCATATCTGGTGCCCCTGGACTGAGACGATGGAAGTTCAATCTGTAGCTAGAGGTAGGATGCTAATATTAATTAGCTGGCCTAGCATTTTAGCCAGGTAGCCTAGGACAACAACAAGTAAAGTGTGTACTGTATCATGATAGCGTTTATAGACCATTTAGGCAACATGAAAGAGGAGGATGGCATTGGCGTTTCTCTACAAGTAAGGTGAGTCAACATGTTTTCCTACCCGCATGCACACAAACACACAGAAATCACTAACATGGACAACCACATCGTATTTAGCTTCTGTTGATTGGACTAAATCATTTTTGATACCGTATATTTTAGTTGTCACTGTATTAACCTAAGCATAGGTGATGACATGTTGAAATGGTGCTGGAATTGTGGAGGCAGCGCCTGTTTTAACTCTCTGTGATTCTAAATCAATAGTTGTTTAGTAGTCCGAAAATGTAGGAAACATTAACTTGCTTGACCATGCTGTAGGTCATGTAACTGTTTGTTTGTTACATGCTAGAAGTTTTGTGGGCTTCAGCGGACAACGGTTGCTCTCCGGTTTTGTGATGAAACAAATGTGTGGTTGAATCTTATTATTGTCTCTGCCTTAGGCCTATATATCACAGTGTCAAGACATGTGACAGCTTATAAAGCAAACAATGCAATTGTCACAACACATAGGTTGTGTCGTGGCTTTTCTTCCTGGCTTGACTTTCCCGGTGATTTTACCCACAATACTGGAGATCTGTTCAATTATTCCCCCTGGTTTATCAGAATGTAGTGTCAGATACAAACAGGCAGAGAAGCAGACACACTTTCTGATAGTGCTGCTGTTTGTTCATTATCCCAGCCCTGTAACCTTGGGTTAGGTTGTGTAAACTCCCTTAGATTTTAAAACACAGCGTGATAATATCTATATACTGTATACAGAGGCACACAAAGAAATGCCTCTGTAGTAAATGCAGCACCTGGCAGAGGTGAAGAACTTGAAAAGACAAACACATCCTGCTCTGTAGATGATACACAGTGACAGTGGTACTGAAAACTGCGGTTTTTGGAGAAGGACAATTGTCGATTATGGCTTGAATAATGACTGGTAATTATTACAATATCAATACTTTTGAGATATGTCATATTTACCTAACCCCCTTCGTGGCTGACAGGAAATCATCGTTTCTCAATAGCATTATGTAAAAGCACCTTGTCAAGTTGAACCGTGGGCCCCTCCTGTTAAATGTGTTTGTCTCCGGGAGAGTGGATCATTTGAATAATATACCCATGGTGAAATTACGATGTTAGGGAATGGAAGTGTTTTCCTGTTGAAATGGTGTATGGTAAATCAATATGATGGAGCAGCTGAGATGTGGCAGGTGTGACTGGGCGTGTGCCTCTGCCTCAGCATACAGATCCTCATTAGCTATCCCCAGTTAGCAAGCTTAGCGCACATGATTGCATTTCTAAACGGAAATATGGGAAGATCGGAAAGCTCCAATCAACTGGCTGAAAGGGCCTGCCACACAATGGATGGCATACTGTGTCAGAGCTTTCTATTACTGTCAATGGACAGATATTGTGTGGAGGCCATATTAAGTGGGTGTGTTATATCAAGACTGGTTGGAGTTATGTGAGACAGAGAAAACGCTTTATAGTTGTCACGTTGTATTTATAGTTTTCCCCATTGTATTTATCCCTGTGTTTCCTGTCTCTCTGTGCCAGTTCGTCTTGTATGTTTAGTCAAGTCAACCAGCGTAGTTTTTCCCGTACTCCTTTTGCTATTCTCCTTTTCCACCTTCCTTGACCACGAGCTGCCACTCTGTACCTCCTGGACTCCTGGTTTTGACTTTTGCCAGTCCACGACCATTCTCTTGCCTACCCCTTTGGATTATTAAACATTGTAAGACTCTAACCATCTGCCTCCTGTGTCTACAGCTGAGTCTCGCCTTCTGCCTTGATAATAGTACTGATGCAGTATACAAATACACATACTGTAGTGTTGTCAACATAAGAAAATAGTATGACTTGTGACAGGTATACTGCCTATAAAAAAACTATTTCCTCAGCTGCATGTGTGTGTGTGTGTGTGTGTGTGTGTGTGTGTGTGTGTGTGTGTGTGTATGTGTGTGTGTGTCAGACACAATCTGTGGGATTGCAGCCACTGTCACCATTACCATAAATGCATGGCAGTAAATTTGGACATGGAGGGCAACAGTTTTAATCCTATCTGGAGGCTTAATTCCTCAATTTAAAATATAACGTCCTGTAAGCACAACAGCGTCCACAGAGAGAACTGCAAATTCCTTTCTAAACAAATCAAAATAGAGCACTTGTATGACTATAGAGTATGTAAAACATTTAGTTTTATGTAACAGTACTACTCACAAATCGATAGTGCCAGGAGTTCAGTTTTATCCAAGACTTGAAAGGACCAGGAGCTTACTGACTGTATGATGTGACTAGTTGTAGCTTATACTTGCGGTCCAGAGTTTTTCCTGGTCTGGCCACTTAGTCAGGAAAAACCCTGACCCAAACTATTTATAAGATCAAGATGTTTAATTACGAGGGGAGAGACATGGCGTTGTACCCTTCTGACTCTGTGATAGGTGCTATTGTTGCCCAGGTACAGTATCTATAGTAACACTGGGATCAGCACTATTGATAATGATTATCCTAGTATTGGGTGCATTTGTAAATTCTATCTATTACTCCGATTTCAGAGCACTCTCGTCTGAGTGTGCCAGAGCGCAGAATAATTGATGAATTTAGGATCACTAAACACCTGTTGAATATGGCCGGTGTCAGTAAACGGTATAATGTAGGATGCTGAGGGATAAAAGGAGCTTTGTAGGAATCTGTATGTGTGGGAGTGAGTTGACCTGATGTGCCCTGTGGATGCAGGCTTGGGTGTAGCTTTCTCTTACAGTAAGGCATCATGGTATCACAAAATATGTTTAATTGTCTGTGCCTCAACCTTTTAAACTTGACTAAGCTCTGTATCAGCTCCTCTGTGAAATAAGTTTGCACTGTGTGCTCGTTTCATACTTTCCTACAACTAAACTATGAAAAGATGAGGTCTTTCAACTTAATTTGTTGTTTATTCAGAGTAATCTAGCACAGCAGTATGGGGTCCTGATTATTTTACTCAGATAATTGCCTTTTGTCTTGGTTAGATAAAAAATATGAGCTGCTTGTAATGGAAGATCATAAGAGTGGAACGTTACAGTATAGCTTAAACCACTTTTCAAAAAAAATGGTTTTTGCGCACAGCCTCGCTCTGTTCCTATGTAAGGAAGTACCATCCCAATGTATCAACAGTGCAATGCCCCTTGCAGATCTTCAGCCTTGGTCTTCCAGCCCGTAGGCAAGAATTAGCCCCAGATTGCTATTGTGCACTTACAAATTGTAGGTTTAGACCTCCATTGCATTGTTTTTATTTCACTGCAAAGTGCAAAATGTTATGTCTCACCACTGGGTGCCTGGAGATTCTCCCTCTCACATTAAACCAGTCACATTAAGGTCAGAAAGGACCTTTAATGATACAGTAGCAAGGACCTACTTTTCTCTGTAGTACCATTAGAAATAATGAGTGTGAATGTGGAACACACAAATTGAGAGATGGGGGAGGATCACACAAGGTGACTGTATTCTCCTTGACTTGCAGTGTGTGCCTGTCTCACAGTTGGCATTCCAATTCAACCCAAAGGTGTTCAATGGGGTTAAGGTCAGGGCTTTGTACAGGTCAGCCAATTTCTTCCACACCAATCTCAATAAACCATTTCTGTATGGACCTTGGTTTGTGCACGGGGGCATTGTCATGCTGAAACAGGAAAGGGTCTTCCCCAAACTGTTGTCACGAAGTTGGAAGCACAGAACCATCTAGAATGTTATCGTATGCTGTAGCGTTAAGATTTCCCTTTACTGGAAGTAAGGGGCCTAGCCCGAACAATGAAAACAGCCCCAGACCATTATTCCTCATCCACCAAACTTTACAGTTGGCATTAGGCATTATGCATTCGGGTACGTAGCGTTCTCCTGGCATCTGCCAAACCCAGATTCGTCCGTCGGACTGCCAGATGGTAAGCGTGATTCATCACTCCAGAGAACGCGTTTCCACTCCTCCAGATTCCAGCCAACGCTTGGCATTGCGCATGGGTGATTTTAGGCTTGTGTGCGACTGTTCGACCATGGAAACCTATTTTATGAAGCACCCAACAAACAGTTCTTGTGCTGACGTTGCTTCCAGAGGCAGTTTGGAATTGGGTAGTGAGTATTGCAGCTGGGGACAGACAATTTTTTACGTGCTACATGGTTCAACACTCGCCAGCCCCATTCTGTGAGCATGTATGGCCTACCACTTTGCGGCTGAGCTGTTGTTGCTCCTAGACTTTTCCACTTCACAATAACAGCACATACAGTTTACCGGGGCAGCTCTAGCACGGCAAGGTGGCATCCTATGACGGGGCCACGTTGAAAGTCCATTCTCCTGCCAATGTTTGTCTATGGAGATTGCATGGCTGTGTGCTTGATTTCATACACGTGTCAGGAACAGGTGTGGCTGATATAGCCTATTCCACTCATTTGAAGGGTGTCAACATACTTTTGTATATAGTGTGTTCAGAAAGTATTCAGACCCTTTGACTTTTTCCACATTTTGTTACGATACAGCCTTATTCTAAAATGGATTAAATCACTTTTTCCCCTCGTCAATCTACACACAAAGTGAAGGGGTCTCAATACTTTACAAATGCACTGTATATGGTGTATTTCTGCACCACTAATGCCGGTTCTAATCGTCTAAAACCCTAGACCCACTCCAATTTGCTTACCGCCTCAATAGGTCCACAGACGATGCAATCGTAACCACACTGCACACTGCCCTAACCCATCTGGACTAGAGGAATACCTATGTGAGAATGCTGTTCATCGACTACAGATCAGCATTTAACACCATAGTACCCTCCAAACTCGTCATCAAACTCGAGACCCTGGGTCAAGCTCGAGCTCTGGACCCTGGACCCCGCCCTGTGCAACTGGGTACTGGACTTCCTGACGGGCCGCCCTCCAGGTGGTGTGGGTAGGTAACAACATCTCCACCCCGTTGATGCTCAACACTGGGGCCCCACAAGGGTGCGTTCTGAGCCCTCTCCTGTACTCCCTGTTCATCCACAACTGCGTGGCCATGCACGCCTCCAACTCAATCATCAAGTTTGCGGACGACACTACAGTGGTAGGCTTGATTACCAAAAACGACTAGACGGCCTACAGGGAGGAGGTGAGGGCCCTCGGAGTGTGGTGTCAGAAAAATAACCGCACACCCAATGTCAACAAAACGAAGGAGATGATCGTGGACTTCAGGAAACAACAGAGGGAGCATCCCCCTATCCACATCGACGGGACAGTAGTGGAGAGGGTAGTAAGTTTTAAGTTCCTTGGCGTACACATCACGGACAAACTGAATTGTTCCACCAACACAGACAGCGTTGTGAAGAAGGCACAGCAGCTCCGGAGGCTGAAGAAATTTGGCTTGACACCAAAAGCACTCACAAACTTCTACAGATGCACAATCGAGAGCATCCTGTCGGGCTGTATCACTGCTTGGTACGGCAACTGCTCCTCCCACAACCGCAAGGCTCTCCAGAGGGTAGTGAGGTCTGCACAACGCATCACCGGGGGCAAACTACCTGCCCTCCAGGACACCTACATCACCCGATGTCACAGGAAGGCCATTAACATCATCAAGGACAACAACCACCCGAACCACTGCCTGTTCAAGCCGGTATCATCCAGAAGGCGAGGTCAGTACAGGTGCATCAAAGCAGGGACCGAGAGACTGAAAAACAGCTTCTATCTCAAGGCCATCAGACTGTTAAACAGCCACCACTTACATTGAGTGGCTGCTGACAACATACTGACTCAACTCCAGCCACTTTAGTAATGGAAATTGATGGAAATTGATGTAAAAATGTATCACTAGCCACTTTAAACAATGCCACTTAATATAATGTTTACATACCCTACATTACTCATCTCATATGTATATACTGTACTCTATCATCTACTGCATCTTGCATATGCCGTTCTGTACCATCACTCATTCATATATCTTTATGTACATATTCTTTATCCCTTTACACTTGTGTGTATAAGGTAGTAGTTAGGTTAGATTACTCGTAGGTTATTACTGCATTGTTGGAACTAGAAGCACAAGCATTTCGCTACACTCGCATTAACATCTGCTCAACATGTGTATGTGACAAAATTACATTTGATTTGAAACCTTACTGTGCTGGAGGGCTGGACTCCTGACATGGCAGATCTGATTTCCTTTCTGCCTGTGGAACTATCCACATCCATCCTCTCTCCCTCCTCTCGCTCCATCTCCTACTACATCGGCCACTATGACATTGTTTGGTTCGAGCCCCAATGTGTGGCTGTAAGTCCTGCACCATGACAACTGACTTCCAGATGAACCTGTTGTTATGTTATGTAACAGCAGACGTAACACAAACACTCTTTCATCCCACCGCCTGTCTTCTGACTCTGTCTGATCACACTGTGGCGTGGTGTAGCACCTGAGTGTGTGAAGAAACAGAGCTGCAGGGTTAGAGGATGTAGCCGTGGTGGCACAGTGCTACTGTGACCTCACTATGACCTTTCTGTCATACCCTAATGCCAGGCTTGTAAACTAGTATTGACATGTGACTAGGGCTGTGGCAGTCACGAAATACCGTCAGCTGGTGATTGTCAAGCAAATAACTGTCGGTCTCACGGTAATTGACCGTTAATTAACATAAACACGTTTAGCATCTACTGGCTTCCACACATAGCCTACAAGGCATTTTAAAAAGTATAATAAATCCTTGTAATATAGCCTACACCTTCACAATAAATTCATTATTTCTTTTAGCAGGTCTAAAGAAGCATAATATGAAGAAAATGTAGTCAATTTCAGAAGAACATTATAGCATACTCTGAGTTGTCCTTATGTTAGATCCTGATGTGGCTATGCCAAATGGCTGTGGACAACACTAGTTCATTTAGCAGACAAGATTCACTTATAATTCCGTGGCATTATTTTATAGTATGAGGAATAAGATTGAACAAAGCTGAATAAAATATAGATATTTTCTTCAAACGATTTGAGGGACATGCACATGCGTTTTGTTGAGCAGTTAAAGAAATAGGTACTCCTGTATGCTTAATTTAGAGTCATTAATGGAACAACTCTCCTCTTCTTCTGACGAGGAGTAAGAGAGGTCGGACCAATGTGCAGCGTAGTAAGTGTCCGTTTTTTTATAATATTTTTTTTTGTTTGAATTTTACCCCTTTTCTCCCCAATTTCGTAGTATCCAATTGTGTAGTAGCTACTATCTTAACTCCCGTACGGGCTCGGGAGAGACGAAGGTTGAAAGTCATGCGTCCTCCGATACACAACCAACCAAGCCGCTGCTTCTTTAACACAGCGCACATCCAACCCGGAAGCCAGCCGCACCAATGCGCCAGAGGAAACACCGTGCACCTGGCCACCTTGGCTAGCGTACACTGCGCCCAGCCCGCCACAGGAGTCGCTGGTGCGCGATGAGACAAGGACACCCCTACCGACCAAGCCCTCCCTAACCCGGGCGACGCTAGGCCAATTGTGCGTCGCCCCACGGACCTCCCGGTCGCGGCCGGTTACGACAGAGCCTGGGCGCGAACCCAGGACTCTGATGGCACAGCTGGCGCTGCAGTACAGCGCCCTTAACCACTGCGCCACCCGGGAGGCCGTAAGTGTCCATTTTAATATATAAAACTGAACACTACAAAAATACAAAATAACAACATGAATGAACAAACGAAAATCGAAACAGTAACGTTTGGTACAGACATAGGAAACATAATCACCCACAACTCAAAAGTGAAACCAGGCTACTTAAGTATGGTTCTCAATCAGGGACAACGATTGACAGCTGCCTCTGATTGAGAACCATACCAGGCCAAACACAGAAATCCCAAAACATAGAAAAAGGAACATAGACAACCCACCCAACTCACGCCCTGACCATACTAAAACAAAGACATAACAAAATAACTAATGTCAGAAGGTGACACTTTAGATGTTCTACAAACGTTGGGCTGTATGTTTTGATTTTTCATATATTGTAAGGCTGCATAATGAGACTCTGATGATTTTAATAAAGTTGCTTGAAAGTTTTTTTGTACAGGCTGTACACACTCCAATATTCTCTCATTCACAATTTGACAAGCGCTTGATAATGCCTCGAATTTCACAGTGGCATCCCCTTTGTGGCCGTCATGCGCCCTAAAACATCCATGCCGTTTGCGGCCCGGAGTGCTGCGTTGTGCCCTTCTCCCTGAGTGTAATACGCAATCGGAAGCATCTCTCGCTCACATGGCTCTCCGTCAGGTTACATATGAAAATAGACACATCCAGGATGCACATGCGAGAGTCCATATCCAATACCGAAATGCATATTGAAGTATTGGAAGAACTGTCCACATTTCATTTCATAATGAAATGTATTGACTTGAATTGGAATTAATTAATTAATGTCCATTTAGAATCTTAGTATTTCACTTGAAAGCTCTGAAATAACATTTGCAGTTTTTTCCCCCTTATCACTGTTCAGTGCATAATTTAAAGGGCTTCATGCTGAGCTGAATATAATGTTTCTGATCCAGTGGTATCGGTTATGACGTGTGTTGTTTGGCTGTATTTAACAGGGTCATTCCTATGTCTCGGTGATTTCTGGAGTATGGCACTAATTAAAACCGATAGGACCCTTTCACTGAGTCGTGTTCGAGGGTGCAACACCCTACTTAGTTAAGCTACTATTTTATTTTTACCCCCCTTTTTCTCCCCAATTTCGTGGTATCCAATTGTTAGTAGCTACTATCTTGTCTCATCGCTACAACTCCCGTAGAGACGAAGGTTGAAAGTCATGCGTCCTCCGATACACAACCCAACCATGCCGCACTGCTTCTTAACACAGCACGCATCCAACCCGGAAGCCAGCCGCACCTATGTGTCGGAGGAAACACCGTGCAGGCAACGAGACAAGGATATCCCTACCGGCCAAACCCTCCCTAACCCAGACAACGCTAAGCCAATTGTGCGTCGCCCCACGGACCTCCCGGTCGCGGCCAGTTACGACAGAGCCTGGGCGCAAACCCAGAGTCTCTGGTGGCATAGCTGGCGCTGCAGTACAGCGTCCTTAACAACTGTGCCACCTGGGAGGCCCCATGTCCTTGTTAGTTTGATGTGTTTTGGGGTTAAAGTGATTTTAAGAGTTTTTGTAGTTTTTTTTCTATCCCTTTGATTCCGTATTGGCAGAGCAGAAGCCCTTACCTAGGGCGCCTTCGTTCTACGGCTTATGTATAAATTAGGAATTTATATTTACCAAAGCAATTACGGTGAGTACCTTGCTCCTGGCCACAACAGCAGGGTCCCACCTGGGCCTGCGATCAGCAGCCTTCTGATCACTCACCCCATTCCACACCGCCGCTGGCAAGACACACACACACGAAGGCTTCTCCAAAACAACTTGGTAAGTCCAGTAATTTTGCACATTCTCAATTCACTTCATACTCACCTTTGAGGGTGAGTTACTGTGTTCAGTTCTTAACAAACAGCATCTTACTCAAAATAGAGATTCAGTGGGAGCAACACAGCTACAGTTGCTTGCGAAAGTATTCACCCCCCTTTCCTATTTTGTTGCCTTACAGCCTAGAATTAAAATAGATTTTTTTTGGGGGGGGTTGTATATTTTTTATTGGGAAACAAACAAGGAATAAGGCCAAAAAATGGAACTTGAGAGTTCACAACTATTTACCCCAACATAAAGTGTCTTAATAGAGCGTTGAGGCGGCTTAACAGTTCAATGTGCCTTGCCATAGATTCTACAAGTGTCTGGAACTCTACTGGAGGCTTCCATGAGAAATACCATCATTTGGTGAAAACGCTGTATCTGGCGTCGCTCCAGAATCTCCCATAAGTGTTCAATTGGGTTGAGATCTGGTGACGGAGACACACACACACACACACCCTTCTTTCAATGTCACTGAGATCTCTTCTTCCTAGCCATGGTAGGGCTAGTCGATATAACCTAAAAATCATGACTTGATTTTTTTTCAAACTTATGGGTGAATCACGATATGCATCTCATTTTTAATTAAATAAGCTTTGTTGTACAATTAAAGGTCAAATGCGCTGCATTTCAAACAGTCAGCAATAATCTAATGAATTCAGGGCTTATTAGCTTCTTGTAGGCATTATTGAAAATAAACACAGGTCTCATTAACAATCTCTCAAGCGCAAGCCCACGTGCTAGGTAGTAGCCAGCTAATTTATATTTAAAGTTTAGCCAATTTGGATCTATTTGCTAGCTAACAAGGTAGAACAGTTTAATTATTAATAACACTGTTTGAACAGCATGTTCGTCTATCCACTTTGTTAAGATGTTTAAATCAAGTGGCCTACCTTATTTTTCAGAATGAGAACGAGTTGTCAATTCTTTATATAATTGTGTTTTATGCTTATTGCACAGTTTATAAAACACAGACTAGGCAGCTAGAATAACAGTATTTGGCTAAAATGCTGTTTGTAAAACCAGAGGAAGAAGCGAAGCACTAAAATCTGTCCAAAATAAGGCCAATACGTTTCTGTGGGCTTATTTTGGACCAAAGCCTGTCACCTGCCTTGCCGCCTTTGGGACAACGCCTCCCATTGTTAGGCTGGAGACTTGTGCATTTGTTCATTTATATACAGACCTCTGGTGTAAATGGGAAGGTGCACAGAAGGAGCGAAGGAGGTAAGACCAAAAAGGTAAAATGAGAAGAAGCAGACATAAACGTTCATAAAAAAACACTCTAGATTCTTGCGATATGGGGATTTAGCCATGGTAGCCAAAATAATGGGCAACTGGGCATTTTATATATGACCCTAAGCATGATGGAACGTTAATTGCTTAATTAACTCAGGAACCACACCTGTGTGGAACACCTGCTTTCAATATACTTTGTATCCGTCATTTACTCAAGTGTTTCCTTTATTTTGGAGGTTACCAGCATATTAATGCAGTAGGCATTTGTCACCCAAGTTTTTACATGTATCATTAATGCATTTTGCCACAAAATATCAAAATATCAAAAAAACACATGCTTGTAAAGCAGGGCAGGATGTCAACAAGGCTTCTTGACTACAAACAAACTATAACCATGTGACAAGTCTCTTTTGTGAAAAAGTTGCTCCTCTCATTTAGATTACATGTGGTGCTCTAAAGATGTCCCCTCGGAATAGGAAGTCCCTTGTGATAGGCAGCCATGGATTAACCTGTGTGTGTGTGCCGCAGGGGGCCTGGCTGTCTATTCTATGGCAGGTAGATGAGTCAACAACTTAGCGACCGCTGTCCATGGTCTTGAAGTTAGCTAGCCCTTACTGATTCACACCACCCTCAGGGCAGAACATGTTTCTTCTATCTGTGGACATGTTTTACAATGGTCCTCTGGAAATGCCTGTGTCACCTTTCCTTACACCATATCGACAATGAACAAGTTCATGTGCCAAAGTCAAGTTGTGTCAGTTCATGATCCTGTGTATGGACATGTTTTACAATGACTCTTTGACAATGTCCGATCATCTCACCTTTCCTTTCATTTTACACCATGTGAACACGTCAATGTTCCTTAGTTAAGTCATGTCATGGTCCTGTGTGTGGACATGTTTTACATTGCGTCTGTCACCTTTCCTGTCATTCATAGTGTTAACATTGCCTACGTTCCACAGTCATGTCCGTCCAGGTTGATAAGGGTGGTCATGCTTTCGACAGTGTGGTGCTACTGCCTGCTTACACACCAACTTACTCACTCTACCAATGAACCAAGGTCATCTGGCTGGCTGACTGGCCACACTCCTAACTGTGGTTATGTCTATCGATCATCAGGGTTTTAGCTCTATTCATGTAGACAAGCAGGGGTACTGAATCCATATTAGGAAAATGTTCACCCCTCACCTGTCCAGGAGGAAGGACAGAGCATGTGCGGCGAGCAAATCTTTTTGGTTTCCCAATCCCTATGAGTGGTCGTCTCTGACTGTGTCTAATGTAACGTAATGCCTCATGCCAATCTCTTCTGACACTTGACGAGACATGTAGCTGATCTATTGCCAAAATTATATTCCAGAGCAACGGAGGCCTAATGCACTACATTAGGTTTGTAAAGTGAGGGATCAGCTGGCTCAAGGGGTCCGACTGCGCCCTCTCCTGGATGTGGGCCGCAGTACAGCCACTATTGATGAGCTCACCTGAGGCTAATTGACTGATGTTGTTTGTGCTCTCTTAAGGGGCAGAGGCGGAGAGTGATTATGAGCCGGAGACTATGGCGAATTCCAGGACAGTTGGATTCCCGGTTATAGGCTCAAGCTGTTGGATTGGCGTGTGGTATGAACCGTTAGTTTTATTGTTAGGATAGCCATTACCCGGGCCTTTGTTTGTATGGTCCCGGGGAGAGTTGAAAGATAAACTCCCATTACATTTTTGTTATTTTTCTCTGCGTCTCATTTCATGCTATCCTGCCCAGGATTCCGTCAGTGAATAGGTATGGCCTTTCACATTGGTGGACAATGCGGGCACCAGAAGCCAAGACTGATTGAACCCCCCCATAGCAGAGACACAGGCGAAGGGCAGAAGATGAGCGATGGTGGCATACAACAGGCACAAACACTCTACCTGCAATCAAGGACCTGGCATGGGAGAGACCGGCCGACAGGAGAGCAACGCCGATGTTGAACAGCCTGAACCCACGGATGAGCAAAGAGGGCGACATCAAGGCCTACTTCCTGGCCCTCAAACGGACGGCCAGGCGACAAGGGTGGCCTGAGTGGGCCGGGCTGATCTCGCCCCTGCTATCAGGGCCAGCACAGGCAGCGTATTACGACCTGGGCGAGGAAGCTGAGCTGGACTACAGCAAGTTGAAGGCAGAGGTGTTGGCTCGGTATAACCAGAGCCCTCGCGAGAGAGCCCAGAGGTTCCACGGATCAACCTACAGGGATGACGCATCACTTAAAGGACAAGCGCTCCAGTTAGTCCGCCTAGTCGGAGACAATCGCGGTCGACAAGTGCTTGAGAGAACTGCCACCGACCCTACTAAGAACAGTAAGCCAGAGCAACTCCCAGACAATGGATGCCCTAGTCAGGGCTATTGAGACCTATAGGGCTGTAGAGGCCGATAGGCGTCGGAAGCCTGCACAAGAAGCCCTTAGGCAGGTAGCCTAGTGGTTAGAGCATTGGACTTGTAACCGAAAGGTTGTAAGATTGAAAACCCGAGCTGACAAGGTAAAAATCTGTCGTTATGCCCCTGAGCAAGGCAGTTAACCAACTGTTCCTAGGCCGTCATTGAAAATAAGAATTTGTTCTTAACTGACTTGCCTAGTTAAATAAAGGTTTAAAAAAAAGTTTTTAAAGAAGCCCTACTACGAGTGGAGAGGAAGAGAGAGAAGCTTCCACCAGAGAGGGAGAGAACGAGACATGAACCTATTCCCCGCACGGTCCGGTGTTTTAAATGTCAAGCCCTAGGACACATCGCACGACACTGCCTGAAAATGGAGGAGCCCATGCCCACCGAGTCCCCTTACCCGAGCCCCGGCCACTCCCAGGCAAGGGACATTCCCCATCAAGCGCCCTGCTGGCAGGCAGAGACGGCCCCCACCCGGCGCATTCCGGTGAGAATAGGCAGAACTTAAACATTTGTGTTCCTGGACTCCTGCATCATGGTCTCCCTCAGCCAAAGGGATATACAGGACAACTGGACAGTGCTCGAAGGCGAAGTGAAGGTATCATGCATACATGGCGATGTCCAGGATTACCCCAGGGCCCAAGTAAAGATGACCACACCTGTGGGAAAGGTCACTATGGGGATGGACCTGTCACCGAACTTGTCAGTTCCCGTCCTCCTCAGTCGTGATTGCCCACTCTTCCACCGGTTGTGGGCCAATGCAGAGAAGCATCAGAGGGGCCGACAAGAGAAGAGGAGCTCACAGTACCCCATGGGCCCACCATAAAGTCCGGGAAAAGAAAGTAAACCACACTGGGCGACTAGACGGTCTACTAGGGGAACAAGAGAAGCAGGATGAGGATTCCACTGCTGCAGCGGGTCTTTGAAGAGACGTCTAGTGATGAGACGTGCCACGGAATCGAGAGCCAAGGCGAAGAGGGATCCAGGCAGGTGAGGATAGGAGGCAGGAGGAAAGAGAACGGCTTCGATAGATCTTTGCCGACTCCACACCAGAGGAGTCCCGGTCGTGGTTTGGCACGGAGGACTGGGACGACCACCTAAACAAGGTGCGAGCTGTGTTGGCAAGCCTGGAGGTGGCCAGGCTTACGACCAATCCTAAGAAGTGCCACCTAGGCTTAAACTAAGCCGAATACTTGGGGTACACTATTGGCAGTGGCCTCATCAAACCCCAGAAGGAGAAAACACAGGTGGTGTAGGAGTGGTCCAGGCCCGATAACAAGAAGGTGGTGCACGCCTTCCCGGGACTGACAGCATACTACCGGCGCTTCATACCAAACTATTCCACCATAGCAGCGCCACTGACTGACCTGACCCAAAACTCAGAATGGTGCGGATGGTATGGACCGACAGGGTCGAAAAAGCTTTTAATGAACTTAAGACTGTGTTATGCACTAACCCTGTTTTGAGGATGCCAGACTTTTACATGCCTTTTACTGTATTCATCAGACACAGGGATAGGGGCTGTGTTGTCACAGGGGGAGGGGGAGGAGTAAGACTACATTGTGTATATCAGCTGTAAACTGGCCCCTAGGGAGCGAAGCTATGCTACTGTGGAGAGAGAGGCACGGGTGATTAAATGGGCGCTAGGGTATCTGAGATATTACCTCCTAGGGAGAAGTTTCCGCCTTGTCACCGACCATGCCCCCTCAAGTGGATGGCGGGAAAAAGGGACAATTATACAACTGGACTGGACAACGAGGTGGTTCACAAGCGCAAAACTACACGGTAATGCGGATGCGCTTTCTCGCCGAGACCTGGTAGGTCCAGTGGCACGAGCCCCCCTGGTTCCGGCTTGAAGGGGGGATGTGTGAGGGATCAGCCGGATCAAGTGGTCTGACTGCACCCTCTCCTGGAGGTGGGCTGCAGTACAGCCACTACTGATGAGTTCACCTGAGGCCAATTGACTGATGATTGTTTGTGCTCTCTTAATAAGGAAGGGGCAGAGGGGGGAGAGGGATTACGAGCCGGATTCTATGGCGAATTCCAGGACAGTAGGATTCCCGGTTATAGGTTTGGCTCAAGCTGTTGGAATGGCGTGTAGTACCAACTGTTCGTTTTTTTTGTTTGGATAGCCATTACCCGGGCCTTTGTTTGTACGGCCCCGGGGAGAGTTGAAAGAAGAACTCCCAATACAGTTTCCTTCTTTCTGTTGAAGTCACGTCTCTGCGTCTCATTTCGTGCTGTCCCGCCCAGGATTTCGTCAGTGAAAAGGTACGGCCTTTCACATAGATCTATTTTACATTAGGTTTTTAGATATGTTATGCAGTGGCTGTGTGAGAGGTGAAATCCCCCTACAGCACACATCTGCCACATCAAATTCCATTTCAATCAGTCAGTCACACTCACTTATACCCCCTCCTCTGCCTCTCACTGCTAATAGCTAAATGTTATGGAGCTTTTCGGAACCTCCCGGCCTGCTCTCTAGTGTAACCCCCAGTTCAGTTGTGGATGCATTTTGAATAAAGGATTTTCTAAATGGGCTGCTGGATGTGAATATTCCATGTGTTGGGTGGGTAGACTGGATCGCAGCAAAACATAAGGCCTGAGCAACAGACTGACCACGATTACAGAAATACCTGTGTGCCTGGAACTAAGTGCATCTACAGTCTAGTCTATTAATCACTGTCGAACACATATTTATAAACCATTATTCATACTGTAACTGGTTGAAATCTTCTGCAGTACTTGATTCTTTCTCTCACAACAGCATTGTTAATGTCTAACAGGGTGGAAATCTCAGATGGAATAACAGAATGATTTTCTTTGTTCATTTCCCTTCTGTTTTTCTACCAGAGCTGCTGACTCAGACATGAAACTAATTAGTTAAAATCATAGCAACTTAGATTTATGACACCATGAGCAAATTATAGCCATTTTATAATCCAGACATGAAATTGAGTTCTCCCAGTCAAGGCTGACATTAAACCAACCGATTGTACCACCGCTATACCCGCTCCTCCATCTATAAAGATAAATCTCACTCATCCATTTGTGGAGATTGAAGTGTGGGCTCAACCTTGTGAACGCTGTGTGGTTGGTTGTTGTGTCACATGAATACATGCTTAGGTCACTCCAATGTTATCGTCTATAAAAGGGGAACCACATTTATAGGCCCTAGGTGAAAATACAAATGTGTATGTATTGCTGTGATAAAACTACCTGTTAGGGGGACAATAAATCACTCACTCTTTCATAATGGCAACAACTTTGTTTCCACCTATTTTAGTGTTGAGAAGCTGTAATCTAACCCTCCTGGGACATTTCTTGTTGGCTGTGTTTAAGAGCAACATATCCCAGAGTAAAGTTTCCACCACACACAGTCTGAGGGGAGATGTTTCCACAAGGCCTTAGTACAGAGGGCTGTTTGAGAATAGCCAAGAGGCAACATGACTGTGTGCTGGTGCCAGGTTCAGAAAGCACAGCTCTTTATCATCACCTTCTCCCTTATACGGCCATCTACCCTCTAACTAGGAAATCCACTGCATCTTATAAACAGACTAAAACCCTGTCTGAGTCTAGATATATGAGTATTTTCTACTGCATGGGAAAGCAAAGTCTTTACTTTAAGACTTCAGTCTGTTTTTGTATGTTATTTGCATTGTCTGCATAATTTAATGTCACTATATGTAATCAGCCATCTCTTAAGGTAATGTCCATAATTTGTCAGTTGAATTGGTATCAATGTGTGCTTACTTGATTAACACACATTTGCATATTGGCAGCTGGTCCATAATGCGCACCATCCTATGCTCCAGGTGTTTCTCG
The DNA here is from genome assembly GCF_057628025.1 of Oncorhynchus mykiss. Lineage (NCBI taxonomy): Eukaryota > Metazoa > Chordata > Actinopteri > Salmoniformes > Salmonidae > Oncorhynchus > Oncorhynchus mykiss. The sequence continues at coordinate 9,405,368 of NC_143045.1, forward strand.
AGTCAAAAGTAAATTGCTCGGTTCTTACTTTATACTCAATGGCCATAACGTCTCCAACATGTATTATGTAGATTTAAGTTTAGTCCCCACATGCTGTGACCATGCTTCCTCTGCCCTTAATATGTTGAAATATTTGAGGCATAAGGAATTTGACCTTTAAAATATTGCAATGCATAATGCATGGCTGAACAACACAGAAGACATTTAAACAGCTCCACACAAACTGAGAGACACACAAAACAAATGCATTTTTAAACCAACAAATTTTGTAACGTTATTACAATTAACTTTACGAGAGGGGGTCCAGGCAGAATTGAGTAATACGTGCAATTTTCATCTCTTGATAAGTGTGATATTTTGAGGAAGGCTTCATAATGATAAGAGTCAAAATTTGTTGTTGACCTTTGGGCCTTCAAAACAACAGCACAAGTCAAACAACATTGCTCTTTTCCCCATCCTATGTCTTCATGATGGGTTCTCTCCCATGGTTCCATGGTGAACTGTTAATGCTTTTCAGGAAGTTTTAATAATATGAACTAACTTTTTTTCTCTTCTTCTGTATTTCATGCTAATGTTAAATCATTTATATGCAGTGCATTCAGTATTCACACCCCTTGACTTTTTCCACATTTTGTTTCGTTACATGCAGCCTTTTTCTAAAATTTATTAATTCATTTTTCCCCTCATCAATCTACCCACACTACCCCATAATGACAAAGCAAAAAATTCAGACCCTTTGCGAAGTAGTTTGTTGAAATACCTTTGGAAGCGATTACAGCCACGAGTCTTCTTGGCTATGGCAATACAAGCTTGGCACACCTGTATTTGGGGAGTTTCTCCAATTCTCCTCTGCAGATCCTTTCAAGCTGTCTCAGGCTGGATGGGGAGCGTCGCTGCACAGCTATTTTCACGTCTCTCCAGGGATGTTCGATCGCGTTAAAGTCCGGGCTCTGGCTGGGCCACTCAAGGACTTTCAGAGACTTGTTCCGAAGCCACTCCCGTGTTGTCTTGGCTGTGTGCTTTGGTTTGTTGTCCTGTTGGAAGGTGAACCTTTGCCCCAGTCTGAGGTCCTTAAGTGCTCTGGAGCAGGTTTACTTCAAGGAGCTCTCTGTACTTTGCGCCATTCATCTTTCCCTCGATCCTGACTAGTCTCCCAGTACTTGCCATTGAAAAACATCCCCACAGCATGATGCTGCCACCACCATGCTTCACTGTAGGGATGGTGACAGGTTTCCTCCAGACGAGACGCTTGGCATTCAGGCCAAAGAGTTCAATCTTGGTTTCATCAGAGCAGTGAATCTTGTTTCTCATGGTCTGACAGTCCTTTAGGTGCCTCTTGGCAAACTCCAATTGGGCTGTCATGTGTTTTTTACTAAGAACTGGCTTCCGTCTGGCCACTCGACCATAAAGACCTGATTGGTGGAGTGCTGCCGAGATGGTTGTCCTTGTGCAAGGTTCTCCCATCTCCACAGCGGAACTCTGGAGCTCTGTCAGAGAGACCATCTTGGTCACCTCCCTGATAAAGGCCCTTCTCCCCCGATTGTTCAGTTTGGCTAGGCAACCAGCTCTAAGAAAAGTCTTGGTGGTTCAAAACTTTTTCCATTTAAGAATGATGGAGGCCACTATGTTCTTGGGGACCTTCAATGCTGCAGAAATGTTTTGGTACCCTTCCCCAGATCTGTGCTTCGACACAATCCTGTCTCGGGGCTCTACGGACAATTCCTTCGACCTCATGGCTTGGTTTTTGCTCTGACATGCACTGTCAACTGTGGGACCTTATATAGACAGTTGTGTGCCTTTCCAAATCATATCCAATCAATTGAATTTACCACAGGTGGACTCCAATCATGGAGGATCAATAGGAAACAGGATGCACTGAGCTCAATTTTGAGTCTTATAGCAAAGGGTCTGAATACTTATGTAAATAAGGTATTTCTGTAATGTAGCAAAGGCTGTAATGTAACAAAATGAAATGAGGAGAAAGCCAAGGGGTCTGAATACTTTAAGAATGCACTGTACAATTGTATTTACTATTGTATGTACAATTGTAAAATACAATTGTACAATTGTATTTTGAGAACAATTTGACCAATTTGAAAGGAGGTTGATCCTGTGTCATTAATTCATTCTATTCTATATTTGTCTTTGCTCAATGAGACGTTGATTATTATCTAAAAGCAATTCATTTTAGCTTTTTAATAAAAGCATAAACAGTTGAAGTCGGAAGTTTACATACACCTCAGCCAAATACATTTAAACTCAGTTTTTCACAATTCATGACATTTAATCCTAGTAAAAATTCCCTGTCTTAGGTGTGTTAGGATCACCACTTTATTTTAAGAATGTGAAATGTCAGTGATTTATTTCAGCTTTTTTTTCTTTCATCACATTCTGAGTGGGTCAGAAGTTTACCTACACTCAATTTGTATTTGGTAGCATTGCCTAAAACTTGGGTCAAACGTTTCGGGTAGCCTTCCACAAGCTTCCCACAATAAGTTGGGTGAATTTTGGCTCATTCCTCCTGACAGAGCTGATGTAACTGAGTCAGGTTTGTAGGCCTCCTTGCTCGCACCCGCTTTTTCAGTTCTGCCCACACATTTCCTATAGAATTGAGGTCAGGGCTTTGTGATGGCCACTCCATTACCTTGATTCTGTTGTCCTCAAGCCATTTTGCCACAACTTTGGAAGTATGCTTGGGGTCAGTGTCCATTTGGAAGACCCATTTGTGACCAACCTTTAACTTCCTGACTGATGTCTTGAGATGTTGCTTCAATATATCCACATAATTTTCATTTCTCATGAAGCTATCTATTTTGTGAAGTGCACCAGTCCCTCCTGCAGCAAAGCACCCCCACATCATGATGCTGCCACCCCCGTGCTTCATGGTTGGGAGGGTGTTCTTCGGGTTGCAAGCCTCCCCTTTTCCTAATGGTCATTATGGCCAAACAGTTCTATTTTTGTTTCATCAGACCAGAGGACATTTCTCCAAAAAGTATGATCTTTGTCCCCATGTGCAGTTGCAAATCGTAGACTGGCTTTTTTTGTGGCCGTTTTGGAGCCGTGGCTTCTTCCTTGCTGAGCGGCCTTTCAGGTTATGTCGATATAGGACTCGTTTTACTGTGGAGATAGATACTTTGTACCTGTATCCTCTAGCATCTTCACAGGGTCCTTTGCGGTTGTTTGGGGAGTGATTTGCACTTTTCACACCAAAGTACGTTCATCTCTAGGAGGCAGAACGCGTCTCCTTCCTGAGCGGTATGACGGCTGCGTGGGTCCATGGTGTTTATACTTGCGTACTATTGTTTGTACAGATGAACGTGGTACCTTCATGCGTTTGGAAATTGCTCCCAAGGATGAACCAGACTTGCGGAGGTCTACAATTTGTTTTCTGAGGTCTTGGCTGATTTCTTTTGATTTTCTCATGATGTCAAGCAAAGAGGCACTAAGTTTGAAGGTGGGTCTTGAAATACATCCACAGGTACACCTCTACACCTTTAAAGGCACAGTCAAATTAGTGTACGTAAACTTTTGGCCCACTGGAATTGTGGTACAAGGAATTATAAGTGAAATAGTCTGTTTGTAAACTATTGTTGGAAAAATGACTTCATGTACAAAGGTAATCCCTTCCAGACTTGCCAAAACTATAGTCTGTTAACAAGAAATGTATGTAGGGGTTGGAAAACGAGTTTTAATGACTTAAACTGTAAGATTTTCATAAACTTTAAAATAAATAACATTGATGTATTTAACTATTGCAATTATATGAGCATGTCAAATTTAGGCTGCTAATTGGTCTAAAGTACAGAAATTAAAGAAAATATAAATAAAATGTATTAAAGATATTGTTTTGTTTTTCTCCCCTTGTACGGAAGCAGACTTAATGAAATGCATTTTAAAGGAAATGTAAACGCATGAGTTGTTGACTGTCGGCACATTTAAGCTGCTGGATTTGTATCTTGGACATGGCATCATACCACCTTCTTGACCTGACAGTGATTGCTCACCAGCTTTTTCCAGTGCTGTAGGTTGTGAATAAACCCAAAAACTGTCAATCAATCAAATGTATTTATAAACACCTTTTTTACATCAGCCGATGTCACAAAGTGCTGTGTAGATATAACAGACTGACCCCAGCCCCCCCGACACAAACAGCATAAATACTGGAGGCTGAGACCGGAGCGGTCGGGAGACACTGTCCCATAAGAGTTAATTGTTTTCGTTTTCACTAGTATTGTAAGCCTAAACCGACAGAGGAACTGTGATGCCTCTTAGGCCTAACCTTATTAGAACAAACAATTCCATGACCAAAGGAAAAGGTTAGTGTGAAAATAAGGTAGATAATATATGGATGTGTTCTCATGTTCTCTACTAAGTTGGGTAAATCCCAGAAGCAACACACAGTGTTTGTATATGAATTCATAAAGCCCTTTCAGCATGCCCATTCTGGTTTTTTTAAATGTTTGCACACTGCAATCCACCAGGGAAGAAATAGACCATTTTGTGGCAGATACCTCTTACTGTATTTGTTGCTCTGACGATGTAACCTGAAGATTTGACCCCTGTGTTTTCAGCCGTTAGTATCTCTGAGGCGGATACCTCTTACTGTATTTGTTGGTTTGACAATGTAACCTGAAGATTTGACCCCTGTGTTTTCAGCCGTTAGTATCTCTGAGGCAGATACCTCTTACTGTATTTGTTGGTCTGACGATGTAACCTGAAGATTTGACCCCTGTGTTTTCAGCCGTTAGTTTCTCTGAGGCGGATACCTCTTACTGTATTTGTTGCTCTGACGATGTAACCTGAAGATTTGACCCCTGTGTTTTCAGCCGTTAGTATCTCTGAGGCAGATACCTCTTACTGTATTTGTTGGTCTGACGATGTAACCTGAAGATTTGACCCCTGTGTTTTCAGCCGTTAGTTTCTCTGAGGCGGATACCTCTTACTGTATTTGTTGGTCTGACGATGTAACCTGAAGATTTGACCCCTGTGTTTTCAGCCGTTAGTTTCTCTGAGGCGGATACCTCTTACTGTATTTGTTGGTCTGACGATGTAACCTGAAGATTTGACCCCTGTGTTTTCAGCCGTTAGTATCTCTGAGGCGGATACCTCTTACTGTATTTGTTGGTCTGACGATGTAACCTGAAGATTTGACCCCTGTGTTTTCAGCCGTTAGTTTCTCTGAGGCAGATACCTCTTACTGTATTTGTTGGTCTGACGATGTAACCTGAAGATTTGACCCCTGTGTTTTCAGCCGTTAGTATCTCTGAGGCAGATACCTCTTACTGTATTTGTTGCTCTGACGACGTAACCTGAAGATTTGACCCCTGTGTTTTCAGCCGTTAGTTTCTCTGAGGCGGATACCTCTTACTGTATTTGTTGCTCTGACAATGTAACCTGAAGATTTGACCCCTGTGTTTTCAGCCGTTAGTTTCTCTGAGGCAGATACCTCTTACTGTATTTGTTGGTCTGACGATGTAACCTGAAGATTTGACCCCTGTGTTTTCAGCCGTTAGTTTCTCTGAGGCGGATACCTCTTACTGTATTTGTTGGTCTGACGATGTAACCTGAAGATTTGACCCCTGTGTTTTCAGCCGTTAGTATCTCTGAGGCAGATACCTCTTACTGTATTTGTTGCTCTGACGATGTAACCTGAAGATTTGACCCCTGTGTTTTCAGCCGTTAGTATCTCTGAGGCAGATACCTCTTACTGTATTTGTTGGTCTGACAATGTAACCTGACGATTTGAACTAATGGAGTCCCTTTAGGAAGGAAGTCCTAAAATGGACAACTTCTGGAGATTGATAATTCCATTAAGACCTGCCAGGTCAGCACGGCGCTGAAACCTATACAAATTACTGCAAATGTAAGGAAAATGTCTTTAGTGACTCATAAAAGGGGTACTATTTTAAATCAGATCAATACTAGGCATTCAGGAAGGCTGGGCGAGAAATCAATATCAATAATGATCGAGGTAATTACTTCCCTCAATAACGAGATATTCATTTTCGATAATGTCGATATAGAATGATTAGGTACAGTAGTCCATTTCACCTCTGTGACAGCAGGAACATGTGGAGAAGTGACAATATGCACGTGGAGAGGTATACACCCACTAAAAACCACTTAGCACCTTGAGTGATGGAGTAGCCTCTATTAACCATTAAAAATGAGTGATGTAGGCAAAAACAGTGTCAGTGACAGTTGCTTTCAACAAATAAATTATTGATAAAAAAAGCTTCAACTGTTTCAGAAATGTTGGAAGTGGTTTGGCTTTTTGAAGTCCGACAAAGAGCAGAGCAATGTTCAGTGCAAATTGTGCCGTTGTAACTGGATTCTTCCTGGGAAGGAGAGGAGGACCAAAATGCAGCGTGGTTGAAATTCATGGTTGTTTTTAATAAGAAAACTATACATGAATAAACTACAAAAACAACAAACGTGTAAACCCGAAACAGTCCCGTGTGGAACAAACACTGACACAGGAGACAATCACCCACAAAACCCAACACCAAACAGGCTACCTAAATATGGTTCCCAATCAGAGACAATGACTAACACCTGCCTCTGAAAGCAGCGAACACTGACAGCGTTTATGCCCTACAAGCAAACATCGAAAAGACACAAAGACATCACAAATGCTATTATGCGTTGCTAAGGACATCCTACCAATTAGCACAGTTAAAAATGAAGGTTTCAAGGGGCTAATCAATTTAATTGACCCCAGGTACGTGCTCCCTGGCCGCAAACATTTCTCTCACACTGCACTGCCCAAACTCTACGCCAAGTGTAGAGAAAATGTTAAGGAACAGCTCAAGACAGATTTTACGTATTTTGCTACTACTACCGATCTGTGGTCTAATCGCACGTCAGAGCCTTATATAGCCTCACTATCTACTATATTGACAAAGAGTGGAATCTTCGAAGTGAATGCCTTCAAACATAACACTTTCCTGACGACCACACGGGTGAGGCTATAGCAGAGGGGCTTATTGACGCTCTCGCCTCCTGGGGACTCAGTCAAGACAGACAGGTCTGCATTACAACGGATAGTGGTGCGAACGTGGTGAAGGCCGCTCAAATCAACAAATGGACCGACTGCAATGTTTTGGACATTGTCTGCACTTGGCCATTGGTAAGTAACCTTGTCATTGTGTATATTGAAGTGATTGGTTAGATTAAACTAAATGTGCATTTTGTTTCATCAACTGATTATGTTAAATATTACATTTGTACATAACTAAAGCGGTTATTGTGATTTTAACATTTGATTAAAATCTCTTGATTTCTCGTAGCCTTTTGTGACTAGGGGGCAGTATTTTCATTTTTGGAAAAAAAACGTTCCCGTAGTAAACGGGATATTTTGTCAGGACAAGATGCTAGAATATGCATATAATTGACAGCTTATGGTAGAAAACACTCTAAAGTTTCCAAAACTGTAAAAATATTGTCTGTGAGTATAACAGAACTGATGTTGCAGGCGAAAGCCTGAGAAAAATCCAATCCGGAAGTGCCTCATGTTTTGAAAGCGCTGTGTTCCAATGCATCCCTATTGAGCAGTGAATGGGCTATCAACGAGATCACTCTTTCTCCGTATTCCCGAAGGTGTCTACAGCATTGTGACGTAGTTTTACGCATTTATGTTGAAGAATACCCGTAGGCGGGTATTAGGCGGGTACATTGCGCAAGTGGTCACCTGATGGCTCCCAGGGTGACTCTCGCGTAAAATACAGAGGTAGCCATTACTCCAATCGGTCCTACTGAAAAACTAATTGTCCCGATGGATATATTATCGAATAGATATTTGAAAAACACCTTGAGGATTGATTATAAACAACGTTCGCCATGTTTCTGTCGATATTATTTAGCTAATTTGGAATATTTTTCGCCGTTTTCGTGACTGCAATTTCTGGGCGATTTCTTAGCCAAACGTGAAAAACAAACGGAGCTATTTCACCTACAAAAATTTTATTGGGGGAAAAAAGGAACATTTGCTATCTAACTGGGAGTCTCGTGAGTGAAAACATCCGAAGCTCATCAAAGGTAAACTATTTAATTTGATTGCTTTTCTGATTTCCGTGACCAAGTTACCTGCTGCTAGCTGGACAAAATGCTAGGCTATCGATAAACTTACACAAATGCTTGTCTAGCTTTGGCTGTAAAGCATATTTTGAAAATCTGAGCTGACAGGGTGATTAACAAAAGGCTAAGCTGTGTCTCAATATATTTCATTTGTGATTTTCATGAATAGGAGTATTTTCTAGGAATATTTATGTCTGTTGCGTTATGCTAATTTGTGTCAGATGATGACAACGGTCCCGTTCACAGGATGGGGTGTCACTAGAGGTTCTCTTAGAGAGAATGGGTAGAGACAAACGGGTGGATCGAGCAATTGGAGTGTTATTAAGTGGTAGGTGCCTTTTCCTATTTGTGGATAAAGAAGAGAGACCTGGCAGTTGCTCAAAAAGAACACAACTTACCCCAGCACAAGTTGGTGACAGAGCAGCCTACCAGCTGGGGATCACGTCAAAAGATGGTGCAAAGAGTCCTGGAGCAGGAGAAAGACATTTCACAGGTCATGTCCAGTGACCAGAAGAACCGGCACTTAACTCCCACCTATACAGATATAGATGTTCTTGAGTCCATCAACCAGATATTGACCCCACTCCTAGAATTCACAGATGCTCTGTCTGGTGAGTCTTATGTCAGTGTGTCTTACCTGAAGCCAGTACTACACCTGTTCAATACAGAGGTCATGAATCCTGATGATGGTGAAACAAAGCTCACCCAAACCATCAAAACGATAGTCATGGACTATCTGAATGAGAAATGATGACCTAGCCACAGATGACCTCCTGGCCTCGTTGGTCGACCCTCGGTCTAAAACACATTACATCAAAGAGGAGAAGATGGGCCACATAAAAGCAAGAGCTGTCTCAGAGATGGTCAATGAGGGACATGAAAACCCAAGCCCAGCACACGGAGATGTTGCTGCTGCTTCACCACAACTGCCAGCTAAAAAGAGAAAGTCACTGGGCAAAAAGCCATGCTCTACCACCACAGGTCTTACTGAAATCTAGCTGGTAGAAAAGGAACTCAGCTGCTACCTTCAGTCTCCTGATGCTGACAGTGAAACCAATCCACTGGACTGGTGGAACATCCACCAAAAAAACTTTCCCGAAGTCAGCCACCTGTCAGCCACCTGGCAAAGCGCTACCTGTGCATTCCTGCAGCCTGCTCCCCCTCAGAGCGTGTTTTTAGCATATGTGCCAACATGGTGACCTGCCATATGGGCAGCTTTAAAGCCAGAGACCGTAGACAGACTTGACTTTCTTGCTTGTAAGACAACAACTACCCCAACGTCAACTGTGATGTGCCATTAGGCTAACATTTATAATGCAAATTGACTTGCACTATGTTTTTTTAAATTTCTTGTTCATAACTGGAAAAAGGTTTATAGTTTTAAAAAAAAGTTGAGTTAATGTTATTTGTGAGTTCTTCTACTTCTGACAATAAATAAGAAACATTAAAGCCTTCGGTTTATTCAGGCAGGCTTGAGTCTGAAGCAGAAATTACCCTTTTAAACATTACTTGATTAAAATTGTGATAATTATCATTAAAGCAAATGCAACTGTGATGTGCCATTAGGCTAACAGTTATAATGCATATTGACTTGCACTATTTAATTTTTTTATATTTTTATTTCTTGCTCATGACTTAAGGGTTTACAGCTTTTTTTTTAAAGTGGAGTTAAAATGTTATTTGTGAATTCTACCTCTGACAATAAATAAGACACATTAAAGCCTTTGGTTTGTTCAGGCAGGCTGTAATGATTCTCGTAGGTGGAAGAAGGAGAGGCCCAAGGTGCAGCGTGGTACGTGTACATGATCTAGAACAAAACGGAACAAACGAAACAGTCCTGTCTGGTACAGAGACAGAAAACAACTACCCACAAATCATAGTGGGAACACAGGCTACCTAAGTATGGTTCTCAATCAGAGACAACGATTGACAGCTGCCTCTGATTGGGAACCATACCAGGCCAAAAGCAAAACATAGAACATAAACATAGAATGCCCACCCCAACTCACGCCCTGACCGAACTAAAATAGAGACATAAAAAAAGGAACTAAGGTCAGGACGTGACACAGGCTTGAGTCTGAAGCAGATATGCACCTTTTAAACATGATTTGATTAATATCATGATAATCATCGTTATCGAATGAAAATATATATAATGTGATAATTTATTTGCCATATCGCCCAGCCCTAGCATACAGTATGTTATTTTCCCATATACAACATCTGCTTTTTCTGTAAATGGCAGTACTCACTTAATGCATAGTTATGCAAACGTTTATAAGTATATGCAAAACTGATCAGTAGACGTGTAGTTTTTTTCCAGGCAGCACTGACATCTGTAGTACACATGACTCATGGCATACGTGGCAGGTACAGCATCATGTGGGTTTAAAAACCCCTTTAAAGAATGTGGTTAATAATTATCATGGTAGAGGCCAACCTGACTAAAAGTGGGGAACTTGGCCTAAATTATGATTAGTCGTGGCAAAAGTCTCCTTTGCATCAGTATTCAGATGTGCTGCGGTTGGCTGCCTGCGCCTACGATCCACCATAAAGGATCATAATGACTCTGTCAGGAGAGATGAGGGGGGCTGCAGCGGTGCAGTATGGGGCCTGGTCGACCCACACAGGCCAGGCTCCTGATAGTCACTGATCCTGAAGAGATGGAGACACTAATTTCATTGTGTGGACAATCATGGCTACTGCCATTAATTGATGACACGCAGGTTCACACACACACACACACACACACACACACACACACACACAAACCACAGTTTGTAGTGGTAGGCTTGTTTACATGTTAGTTATTTTCTCTCTGTCTGTGAAATGTATTTCAGAGAATGTCACTTGTGATTTACATCAACGGCACCGGCACGTCAGCCTCTTCAGTGATCACTTTGATCGGTCAGGATCCCGTAGTAAAGTGGGGAAGGTTGGTCGCCAGGTAATTTGAGTGACGCTTTGTAAATGACATCTGAAGATAATATCTCTCGCTTGTTGTCAAAGGCATTTTGATCAGTGTGTGTTACAGCATTCTCATTTCTAACAATATCGTATGACTAGCTGGAGCCATTGTGGATTGTGCAGATGATTCCGGGTCTCGTCCCGTGTGTAATCATTGTGCGCGTGTGTTATTTATTCGAGGTACTCTTCGCTCTTTTGTTTGGGTTTCAACCCTGTGTTTTGGTATAGTGTTTGTTTGGTCTTCGCCCCCATGCTATTACACGGCATGCCGTAATTTGGGCTTAATAAAAAACCTATTACGCATTCCTGTGCCTGTCTCCCGAATCATTGACACCAGCATGACACTCTTTCACTTTATTTATGTTTGATATGCAGTAAGCACCCGGGGGGGACGATAACTGCCAGGGGTTAAGGCAGTGATAGATTTGCAGTTTCACACAGCTTTCAGATGTTTTTCCCTCTATTTCGGAGCTTCCTCTGTAGAGAATAGAATAGAGGATGTGAGTGAGCATCACATTTAAAATCATCTTAATGTCTCATAATGGCTGAGAGAGCTGCGTCCTGATGTGTTTTACCTATCCAGGCACGGTGCACAGCATTACTTTAAAGCTAAACAAAGAGACAGGCTTAAGCTAGGCTCAATGAATAGTGCAGGTGTGACAATAGGTATAGGTGGCCTCATAGCTACAGTGCTGACACATGCCTGGCATTATTGAAGCAAAGGCGATTTCTGGAATATTTAGCCTACAGAGTCTGCTGCCCACAAGGCATTTAGAGATATGAGAGTCGTTGTTTTTTTGGAGTCAGAATAACTTGTCTTTACTGTAGTATACTTGAATAAGAAGATGACTATGGTATGTTGTAATTTTCAGATTTTAAATTATGTATAACTATCACGCATAAACAGAATCTCAATACTGGGATTTGCCTTGGCTCGAATTGTATTAACTTTTCAGAATGGAACTGAAAAAGAGAGAACATGGAAACTTCGATAGGATAGGCTATTATCTTGAAAATCTGTTGGGGAGAAATGGACTTGCACTCAAGCTGCTTCAACGGGAACACACACACACACACACACACACACACACACACGGACACGGACACACACACGAACACACACACACACACACACACACGAACACACACACACACACACACAAACACACACACACCCCTCCCTCCCTCACTTTCTCTTGTTTCTGCTATCTAGAATAATTGGGGAACCTGATAAACATGTTGTTTAGTGCTCGCTAATTACTAGTGTGGCCTCAAGGCAAAACCCCGGGCTGCATTCCACCCTCATTTCTCCGCAAAGGGGCATTGTAGGCCTATTGTCTGAATATTGCTTTTCTTTAGCAGTATCAGGAGAAAATACAGTCAATTAGGATATGTGTTAGCCTCCATTGCGGAGCATATTGTTGTTAGCCATGGGAATAGTTCTGCTCCTTTCTTGACCGAAGTTACAGTATGTAATACTATGAATTATGTAAGTTCAATGAGAATTGGCTCGATAGTGTTTAGTGCAGGGCTCACATCACAACATGCCATAACTAATTCCAGTATATGTATTCAATCCCTGAAACACTATGCCTGGAGCTATACTTTTCAGAGCTGTTTCCTCAAAGCCAAATCTCTATGGTAGATGTATATATCAATAAGTGTTGTGGCTCCTCAAGGGAAAACATGTCTGTGTTCTGTTGGGCCATGTTGTCCCCCAAGGCTGGGTGTAGGATCCATTACATTCTACAGTACTGGACCCAGTGCAGTCTACCACAGTGCTGTGCCAATTTACACTCTCCTGTTACAGTACATTTAGCCACCTACAGCATTGCTTGGATATGCACAAAAACGTCCTAGCTGACTCAAAATCCCATCGTTTAATTCTACTTACTCAGCACCACCAACAACCTCTATACGTTGAAGTCATTTCACACAAGATGTAAACAGATGTCTCAAATTCTTAATTTTGCTGTGTCGTGGCTCCCATTTTTAACCTTGGTAGCCATGTTTTTTTCTTACTTTTTCCGTACATGCTGATCCATCACTATGCAAATGTTACGTTGCATTTAACAACTGATATTTCAATTGGTTCCTCAACTGCCTCCGGAGGTGGTAATCCGCAGCCAATCATAGGCAGACACTCAACCAGATACCTCCGACCTCACTTTCTGACCTTCATCCGATCACATGAAGGGACATAATGTCATTTTACTGGTGTAGGCAGGGTCAGATGCTTTCCCTTTCTATTTAGTCCTGTATTGGGGTGATACAGCCTTGTGAGCTTCTGTACTGCTGTTTAATCAGTAGTTCTTGGCCCAGTGTGCCTCGCATTGACAGCGGAACTCAGTAAAGTCAGAGGAGTCAAGCAGACTCTGGAGCTAACATGATTACTGGTGACGTGGTTAGTAAGGCTGAAATGTTTTTGCCAGCGGCATTCTGTTTTGTGCATCTCCAGTGCTTCTTCCTGGAAGGCCTCATGCAGTTTGTATAGGTTTTGAAATGATGTATTTAATTTGGTGTGTTCAGAAGTAAACAGAGTTCTCCTCGATTCACTCATGATGTTTTTATGTCATTGACACATTCATTATCAACAGTGGCTTCAATTTCACATTCATATTAGCCTGGCATTTCATTTTACAGGGACTATATTTTTAATACTTTTATGAAACACATTAGAATAAGTAGCCATGTAATTACTCCAGAAATTGGCCATGACAAATGTGATACCAGAGCAGACATTTTCCCTAAAAAACTGGCAAACAAAGGTTTTGTCAGCTTCTATGACACCTTTCAGTGCTATACTGCATGCATCCTAATTTATTTTGGTAGGGAACTCAGTTGTCTGGTTCTTTCCACTTATTAACCTAGATTGTGTGAAACTTTGTCTAAATGTGTGTGTGTTTTGTTTTAAGTGTTGGGAACACCTTTCAAAATATAGAAAAGATGTGATTACTAGATGCTTGGAAAAAGCTTTCACACGTGTGTGGAGAGGATGGACAGCAGTGCCATTTAATTTGATGAGCATTACAGCAGGATGCCACTACAGTAGGATGCCAATCTATGCGCTCTACTCCTTTCTCACCTTTTCCCTTCGCTTTTGGACTTAATTTCACAACACACCAGCAGTCTGTGACCAGGCAAAAAAAAAACTTTCCAAGCCAAACCATTATATCATAACCGCAAACCGCTGCACACAGCCTAGATCGTTGTCACCATATTATCAAACTTCATAGTCAACATAGCTAATAGAACTTACTCCTCATTAGTAAACCTGCCACAATCATGCAGTACAGTGTACAGTCAACAAGTAGTTTAGCAGTTACACAGGCGAGCCCGGTGGCAATAAATTAATCAAACCAAAAGCTTAACTTCACTTGCAAGAGTTCCAATGTTGGATAGCCATAGCTAGCTAGCTAACATAGCATCTCTGTTTTGAGCCAGATGTTGTAGTTGTCTAAACTAGCTAGCTAGTTAAATAAGTGAAAAAAATACCAAGAAACATAACAAACGGTGACTAACTCCATTGCGTACAAATGTGCTCATCCGCGGCATTCAAATGAAGCTGCAATGAAAACTAATGGGACTGTAGCGACTGTGTTGGCATCAAAATCCGTGGTGTGAACTACGTTTCTATACAAGCGTTAATTGACATGGTAATGGTCCGATAGTATTGGAGAAAAGTTTAAAAAACTGACCCCTTTGGCGCTGTACTTTAAATTGTGCCATGTCATGACGTAACGTAACGCATTATGCAACTCATTCTGTGTCGTCTTTGCTAGAAAGGGGAGAAATTGTGCTTTTCAATGGTATTCGTATTACAGTTGACCTGGAAGTATTAAGTTTTTTGGGGAGCTAAAATAAGGTCAATTGTACGGAACAGTGCGATTTACAAGAAGTTTGTTAGCTAACGTTAGCTCTCTCTCGTTTCTCCTTCATTTTTGAAGAAATGTATTTGTTAAAAACTTCAACTATTTTCTTTCTCTCTCTGTGTCAACTACTCACCACAATGTATGCACTGCACTGCTACAGTAGCTAGCTGTGGCTTATGCTTTCAGTACTAGATTTGTTCTCTGATCCTTTCAACCATGTTGAGGTTACTGAATACTGTTGAGGTTCATTGCAAAATAGTGTTTTAATCAATTATTTGGTGACGTGAATATATTCAGTATAGTTCTATAAAAAATAGCTGTTTTAAGGTTTCACTAAGTTGTTGGCTCGCCTTTTGGAGAAGTTCTCAGATAGAGAACAAGCTATTATCTAACTGGCACTAGCTAATGTGACCAATCATGGCTACTTAGCAGCAAAATATATATGTATTGGGGAAAGTTTAGAGTGTTACTCACTCTGACATAAGCCTGTTTACTTTTGGTACTATATCCAGAATGAATACTGATGTTTTTAAAGTTGCACTTTTCACAATACACTTTAAGCAGTGGGTATATTCTGCCAGCATTATAACCATCCTGCAGTGTTTGGCGTTTCCTCATTTAGCAGACACTCTTATCTAGAGTGACTTACAGGAAGGAGCAACTAGGGTTAAGTGCTTTGCTCAAGGGCACATCAACAGATTTTTCACCTGGTGGGCTTAGGGCTTCGAACCATTGACTTTTCAGTTACTGGCCCAACGTTCTAAATCACTAGGCTAACTGCTTGGTTGTGTATATACAGTGCCTTGCGAAAGTATTCGGCCCCCTTGAACTTTGCGACCTTTTGCCACATTTCAGGCTTCAAACATAAAGATATAAAACTGTATTTTTTTGTGAAGAATCAACAACAAGTGGGACACAATCATGAAGTGGAACGACATTTATTGGATATTTCAAACTTTTTTAACAAATCAAAAACTGAAAAATTGGCGTGCAAAATTATTGAGCCCCTTAAGTTAATACTTTGTAGCGCCACCTTTTGCTGCGATTACAGCTGTAAGTCGCTTGGGGTATGTCTCTATCAGTTTTGCACATCGAGAGACTGACATTTTTTCCCATTCCTCCTTGCAAAACAGCTCGAGCTCAGTGAGGTTGGATGGAGAGCATTTGTGAACAGCAGTTTTCAGTTCTTTCCACAGATTCTCGATTGGATTCAGGTCTGGACTTTGACTTGGCCATTCTAACACCAGGATATGTTTATTTTTGAACCATTCCATTGTAGATTTTGCTTTATGTTTTGGATCATTGTCTTGTTGGAAGACAAATCTCCGTCCCAGTCTCAGGTCTTTTGCAGACTCCATCAGGTTTTCTTCCAGAATGGTCCTGTATTTGGCTCCATCCATCTTCCCATCAATTTTAACCATATTCCCTGTCCCTGCTGAAGAAAAGCAGGCCCAAATCATGAGGCTGCCACCACCATGTTTGACAGTGGGGATGGTGTGGTCAGGGTGATGAGCTGTGTTGCTTTTACGCCAAACAAAACGTTTTGCATTGTTGCCAAAAAGTTCAATTTTGGTTTCATCTGACCAGAGCACCTTCTTCCACATGTTTGGTGTGTCTCCCAGGTGGCTTGTGGCAAACTTTAAACAACACTTTTTATGGATATCTTTAAGAAATGGCTTTCTTCTTGCCACTCTTCCATAAAGGCCAGATTTGTGCAATATACGACTGATTGTTGTCCTATGGACAGAGTTTCCCACCTCAGCTGTAGATCTCTGCAGTTCATCCAGAGTGATCATGGGCTTCTTGGCTGCATCTCTGATCAGTCCTCTCCTTGTATGAGCTGAAAGTTTAGAGGGACGGCCAGGTCTTGGTAGATTTGCAGTGGTCTGATACTCCTTCCATTTCAATATTATCGCTTGCACAGTGCTCCTTGGGATGTTTAAAGCTTGGGAAATCTTTTTGTATCCAAATCCGGCTTTTAACTTCTTCACAACAGTATCTCGGACCTGCCCGGTGTGTTCCTTGTTCTTCATGATGCTCTCTACGCTTTTAACGGACCTCTGAGACTATCACAGTGCAGGTGCATTTATACGGAGACTTGATTACACACAGGTGGATTGTATTTATCATCATTAGTCATTTAGGTCACCATTGGATCATTCAGAGATCCTCACTGAACTTCTAGAGAGAGTTTGCTGCACTGAAAGTAAAGGGGCTCAATAATTTTGCACGTGTTACGGTGAGTGAATGAGGACCCAAAAGCGAACTAACTTAAACAGAGCTTCTTTAATAACCAAACGTAGGTAGGCTCAGATAGACCGGCAGATTCCGACAGGACAGGACAAGGTTACAGCAAACAGGACGATAGTCTGGTTCAGGCATGAAACACAACAAACAAGAATCCGACAAGGACAGGAACAAAAACAGAGAGAGATATAGGGACCTAATCAGAGGGAAAAAGGGAACAGGTGGGAAACGGGGTGAATGGGTAGTTAGGAGGAGACAAGGCACAGCTGGGGAAAAGAGGGGGAGAAAAGGTAACCTAACAACGACCAGCAGAGGGAGACAGGGTGAAGGGAAAGGACAGAAACACACAACATGACAATACATGACAGTACCCCCCCACTCACCGAGCGCCTCCTGGCGCACTCGAGGAGGAAACCTGGCGGCAACGGAGGAAATCCTCGATCAGCGCACGGTCCAGCACGTCCCGAGAGGGAACCCAACTCCTCTCCTCAGGACCGTACCCCTCCCAATCAACGAGGTACTGGTGACCACGGCCCCGAGGACGCATGTCCAAAATCCTGCGGACCCTGTAGATGGGTGCGCCCTCGACAAGGATGGGGGGGGGGGGGGGAAGACGAGCGGGGGCGCGAAGAACGGGCTTAATACAGGAGACATGGAAGACCGGGTGGACGCGACGAAGGTATCGCGGAAGAAGAAGTCGAACTGCGACAGGATTAATGACCCGAGAAATACGGAACGGACCAATGAACCGCGGGGTCAACTTGCGAGAAGCCGTCTTAAGGGGAAGGTTCTGAGTGGAGAGCCAAACTCTCTGACCGCGACAATATCTAGGACTCTTAGTTCTACGCTTATTAGCAGCCCTCACAGTCTGCGTCCTATAACGGCAAAGTGCAGACCTGACCCTCTTCCAGGTGCGCTCGCAACGTTGGACAAAAGCCTGAGCGGAGGGGACGCTGGACTCGGCGAACTGAGATGAGAACAGCGGAGGCTGGTACCCGAGGCTACTCTGAAAAGGAGATAGCCCGGTCGCAGACGAAGGAAGCGAGTTGTGGGCGTATTCTGCCCAGGGGAGCTGTTCTGACCAAGACGCAGGGTTGCGAAAAGAAAGACTGCGTAAGATGCGACCAATAGTCTGATTGGCCCGTTCTGCTTGACCGTTAGACTGGGGGTGAAAGCCGGAAGAGAGACTGACGGAAGCCCCAATCAAACGGCAAAACTCCCTCCAAAATTGAGACGTGAATTGCGGACCTCTGTCCGAAACGACGTCTGACGGAAGGCCATGAATTCTGAAAACATTCTCGATGATGATTTGTGCCGTCTCTTTAGCAGAAGGAAGCTTAGCAAGGGGAATGAAATGAGCCGCCTTAGAGAACCTATCGACAACCGTAAGAATAACAGTCTTCCCCGCTGACGAAGGCAGTCCGGTGACAAAATCTAAGGCGATGTGAGACCACGGTCGAGAGGGAATGGGAAGCGGCCTGAGACGGCCGGCAGGAGGGGAGTTACCGGACTTAGTCTGCGCGCAGACCGAACAAGCAGCCACGAAACGACGCGTGTCATGCTCCCGGGTGGGCCACCAAAAACGCTGGCGAATGGAAGCAAGCGTACCCCGAACGCCAGGGTGGCCGGCTAACTTGGCAGAGTGAGCCCACTGAAGAACGGCCAGACGAGTAGGAACGGGAACGAAAAGAAGGTTCCTAGGACAAGCGCGCGGCGACGGAGTGTGAGTGAGCGCTTGCTTTACCTGCCTCTCAATTCCCCAGACAGTCAACCCGACAACACGCCCCTCAGGGAGAATCCCCTCGGGGTCAGTGGAGGCTACTGAAGAACTGAAGAGACGAGATAAAGCATCAGGCTTGGTGTTCTTAGAGCCCGGACGATAAGAAATCACGAACTCGAAACGAGCGAAAAACAGCGCCCAACGCGCCTGACGCGCATTAAGTCGTTTGGCAGAACGGATGTACTCAAGGTTCCTATGGTCAGTCCAAACGACAAAAGGAACGGTCGCCCCCTCCAAACACTGTCGCCATTCGCCTAGGGCTAACCGGATGGCGAGCAGTTCGCGGTTTCCCACATCATAGTTACGTTCCGACGGGGACAGGCGATGAGAAAAATACGCGCATGGGTGGACCTTGTCGTCAGAGAGGGAGCGCTGAGAAAGAATGGCTCCCACGCCCACCTCTGACGCGTCAACCTCGACAACGAACTGTCTAGAGACGTCAGGTGTAACAAGGATAGGAGCGGATGTAAAACGATTCTTGAGGAGATCAAAAGCTCCCTGGGCGGAAACGGACCACTTAAAGCACGTCTTGACAGAAGTAAGGGCTGTGAGAGGAGCTGCCACCTGACCGAAATTACGGATGAAACGACGATAGAAGTTCGCGAAGCCGAGAAAGCGCTGCAGCTCGACGCGTGACTTAGGGGCGGGCCAATCAATGACAGCTTGAACCTTAGCGGGATCCATCTTAATGCCTTCAGCGGAAATAACAGAACCGAGAAATGTGACGGAGGAGGCATGAAAAGTGCACTTCTCAGCCTTCACAAAAAGACAATTCTCTAAAAGGCGCTGGAGGACACGTCGAACGTGCTGAAGATGAATCTGGAGTGACGGTGAAAAAATCAGGATATCGTCAAGGTAAACGAAAACAAAGATGTTCAGCATGTCTCTCAGGACATCATTGACTAATGCCTGAAAGACAGCTGGAGCGTTAGCGAGGCCGAAAGGAAGAACCCGGTATTCAAAGTGCCCTAACGGAGTGTTAAACGCCGTCTTCCACTCGTCCCCCTCCCTGATGCGCACGAGATGGTAAGCGTTACGAAGGTCCAACTTAGTGAAAAACCTGGCTCCCTGCAGGATCTCGAAGGCTGAGAACATAAGAGGAAGCGGATAACGATTCTTAACTGTTATGTCATTCAGCCCTCGATAATCTATGCAGGGGCGCAGAGACCCGTCCTTCTTCTTGACAAAAAAAAACCCCGCTCCGGCGGGAGAGGAGGAGGGGACTATGGTACCGGCGTCAAGAGCTACAGACAAATAATCCTCGAGAGCCTTACGTTCAGGAGCCGACAGAGAGTATAGTCTACCCCGGGGGGGAGTGGTTCCGGGAAGGAGATCAATACTACAATCATACGACCGGTGTGGAGGAAGAGAGGTGGCCCTGGACCGACTGAACACCGTGCGCAGATCGTGATATTCCTCCGGCACCCCTGTCAAATCACCAGGCTCCTCCTGTGAAGAAGAGACAGAGGAAACAGGAGGGATAGCAGACATTAAACATTTCACATGACAAGAGACGTTCCAGGAGAGGATAGAATTACTAGACCAATTAATGGAAGGATTATGACAAACTAGCCAGGGATGGCCCAAAACAACAGGTGTAAAAGGTGAACGAAAAATCAAAAAAGAAATGGTTTCGCTATGATTACCAGAAACAGTGAGGGTTAAAGGTAGCGTCTCACGCTGAATCCTGGGGAGAGGACTACCATCCAGGGCGAACAAGGCCGTGGACTCCCTTAACTGTCTGAGAGGAATGTCATGTTCCCGAGCCCAGGTCTCGTCCATAAAACAGCCCTCGGCCCCAGAGTCTATTAAGGCACTGCAGGAAGCTGACGAACCGGTCCAGCGTAGATGGACCGACAAGGTAGTGCAGGATCTTGAAGGAGAGACAGGAGTAGTAGCGCTCACCAGTAGCCCTCCGCTTACTGATGAGCTCTGGCTTTTACTGGACATGAAGTGACAAAATGGCCAGCAGAACCGCAATAGAGACAGAGGCGGTTGGTGATTCTCCGTTCCCTCTCCTTAGTCGAGATGCGGATACCTCCCAGCTGCATAGGCTCAGCTCCCGAGCCGGCAGAGGAAGATGGTAGTGATGCGGAGAGGGGGGCAACGGAGAACGCGAGCTCCTTTCCACGAGCTCGGTGACGAAGATCAACCCGTCGCTCAATGCGAATAGCGAGTTCAATCAAGGAATCCACGCTGGAAGGAACCTCCCGGGAGAGAATCTCATCCTTTACCTCTGCGCGGAGACCCTCCAGAAGACGAGAGAGCAAAGCCGGCTCGTTCCAGCCACTGGAGGCAGCAAGAGTGCGAAACTCAATAGAGTAGTCAGTTATGGATCGATTGCCTTGACATAGGGAAGACAGGGCCCTGGAAGCCTCCTCCCCAAAAACAGATCGATCAAAAACCCGTATCATCTCCTCCTTAAAGTCCTGATACTGGTTAGTACACTCAGCCCTTGCCTCCCAGATTGCCGTGCCCCACTCACGAGCCCGTCCAGTAAGGAGAGATATGACGTAGGCGACACGAGCAGTGCTCCTGGCGTAAGTGTTGGGCTGGAGAGAAAACACAATATCACACTGGGTGAGGAACGAGCGGCATTCAGTGGGCTCCCCAGAGTAACACGGCGGGTTATTGATTCTGGGCTCCGGAGATTCGAAAGCCCTGGAAGTGGCCGGTGGATCGAGGCGGAGATGGTGAACCTGTTCTGTGAGGTTGGAGACTTGGGTGGCCAGGGTCTCAACGGCATGTCGAGCAGCAGACAATTCCTGCTCGTGTCTGCCTAGCATCGCTCCCTGGATCTCGACGGCTGAGTGGAGAGGATCCGAAGTCGCTGGGTCCATTCTTGGTCGGATTCTTCTGTTACGGTGAGTGAATGAGGACCCAAAAGCGAACTAACTTAAACAGAGCTTCTTTAATAACCAAACGTAGGTAGGCTCAGATAGACCGGCAGATTCCGACATGACAGGACAAGGTTACAGCAAACAGGACGATAGTCTGGTTCAGGCATGAAACACAACAAACAAGAATCCGACAAGGACAGGAACAAAAACAGAGAGAGATATAGGGACCTAATCAGAGGGAAAAAGGGAACAGGTGGGAAACGGGGTGAATGGGTAGTTAGGAGGAGACAAGGCACAGCTGGGGAAAAGAGGGGGAGAAAAGGTAACCTAACAACGACCAGCAGAGGGAGACAGGGTGAAGGGAAAGGACAGAAACACACAACATGACAATACATGACAGCACGCCCAATTTTTCAGTTTTTGATTTGTTAAAAAAGTTTGAAATATCCAATAAATGTCGTCCCACTTCATGATTGTGTCCCACTTGTTGTTGATTCTTCACAAAAAAATACAGTTTTATATCTTTATGTTTGAAGCCTGAAATGTGGCAAAAGGTCGCAAAGTTCAAGGGGGCCGAATACTTTCGCAAGGCACTGTATTTCATATGACTAAATTCTATCCACTGTTTTTAATTAGCTTCCAATTTTGCAGAGGATAGAATGATCTGTTTTTTCATTAGTTAGCTATATTTTTATTTCTAATTAGTTAGACTAGCTGCTGATGAATGACTGGGCATACAACTAATTAAAATAATAATATTACATATAATAACAACAATAATAATATTACATTTCTCTGAATTACTCTTCATTCATTGTACCAGGGGAAATGCAAGAGCATTTAATGAATGATAACTTCAGGACACAACATGGCTTCTCCTTTTTCTGAAGGAAACTTTTCTGTTTGGCCTCTTGGCAGCTGTTACAGCAGCTTTTGTTTTCTAGGTCACTGAGACACTACAGCAGGATGCCAATCTCTAGTGACATCTCCCATGCACTCTGAAGGTGACCATATGCCTGAAAAATTCCCAAATCTCCACATGACCAAAATCAAACTCTTTCTATTCTGTCAGTGTGAGTTTAAAGCCATTGTACAGAATGTTGAAATGAAATGGAATTCATACCATGAAGAAATCCTGGCAGGAAAAAAGGGTACTGTTTAAAAAGGTTTTGAACTGTTTTCATTGTGAAGTTTATCAGCTGAAAATAGCAAATCCTATGCCTTTCTGTTTGAGTACAGGTCACTGAGCTTTGTTATACTGATGCTGTTACATCCATGGAACAGCTGATGAATTCTTATAGCGTGCAACGTTATAGTATTTCACGGTCACAGATTCAAGGGCGAGGTAGCAAACACGATCTTTCAACATCCACCAATATTTATTTCATTCATATTTCACTCCTCACTGCATACCACATACTCCCTATGACAACAGTCTCTATTGAGGTCAGGGTTTATAAACAATTTGAATGTACATTGATGTGTTCCCACCACGATAAAGCTCCACCACACGTTGTGAGTAACAATTAGTCATCACCAGCAGTGACTGTGGCCTAGTCCCTGGAAAGCAGAGCCAGTCTTCTAACCATATTGGCCCCACAACTAGCTGTGTTCTAGTGGTGAGCAAGGACATAATTGCATGCTGGGAACTTGGCATTAAGAGAGTGGGGGATTAAGCTGAATGTGAGACACTGAACACGTTGTCTGTCCAAAAATGCCTTTCTTCCTCACGGTATGTCCTTGCTGGGTTGGAGA
Source organism: Oncorhynchus mykiss (assembly GCF_057628025.1). Lineage (NCBI taxonomy): Eukaryota > Metazoa > Chordata > Actinopteri > Salmoniformes > Salmonidae > Oncorhynchus > Oncorhynchus mykiss. Next base: position 9,428,905 of record NC_143045.1, read on the forward strand.
CAGGCACGCTAACAGACTGCTTGTCATTCCCTAGCTCTACAGCCAGTACATTTGTGTAGCAGAGGAGACTTGAGGTATTCAAACTAAATGGCTCAGAGAGGATGTGTCTGCTGCCACAGAATGTCTGTTGTTTCCTTGACCAACATATTAACTTGTAGGTGCCTAAGTACTTTGCTTGTGGAAAGTTTTTGCCTACCTCAAGGAAAGGCTAATTCTGCTTGTTTCAGCAGGTAGGCAGGCCTTCAGAACACATTTCTAAGTTGTACTTTGGTTAACCAAATATAAATCACAAATTAGTTCATACATAGGCCTGCAGTATTCTCTGGACCTATAACCGATCAGGTGTCCGTCCTGAGATTTCTCAACAAGTGAAAGCTGTGAATCCTTTGACCTCCTCCTACACGGTAATCTCAGCAGAAGATCAACATCCGCTGTGTCATTTGAGTCCTGGCACCAATGTAACCAACTGGGTATCAAACCTGGGTGTTAGGTACACCTCAAGACAACAGTGTTAGCCTGCTGGTCTAAACCCTATAGGTGTTGTTAAGCATGGCTAGTGTTGATATTGTTATTGTTGATACTGTTTTGACCTGCAATATGAAAAGAAATGTGACCAGAAAAGTTCATTCAAAAGAACCATGCTATTGTGAAGGCACAATAATTAGATGGTGTAGGGAATGCATCAAGTAGAATACATTAATCAATCCACTAGTTCTCTATTCATTTCCTTCTTTTAATCTATAATAAAATAACATGAATAATGTTGGAGCGTAATAGCAGCCGTGGAGATGTAGAGGATTCTTCATCTATTGCCAGGACTTGGGGGGGATAATAAAGTTGGTTGTTTCTACAGGACCAGGAAGTCCCTGTGGAGACTGTGATGTCATCCCAGAGTGACAGGAAGGCTTCTTTTAAACGGGGAGATAACGGGTAACTGGGGCTGTCCCTAACTGTCCCCAATGCCAGCACCTGGGCCCAGGTCTGTGTGACGAACAGAGTGACAGCCATCTCTCAGCAGCTCACAGGTGACAGCTACAGGCCGAAAGGGCTCCTCTTCTCCATACTCCTCCACACAGCCTCATCCTGCTGGGGAACACAGTCACAGAAATTCAAGGACATGGTGTGCTGTGCAGCGCAACATGGGATTAGGAAATTGGAATGTGTCTAAGATGCATCATTATTACCGTGCATTCCATCTGTATTCACCCAGGGCAGTGCTTTGATATTGGCCTCAATGGTTTGGTTGAGAGCAGGTTTTGGTTTTGCCTTTTGACTGATATTTTTCTATTGAATCGTGAGGTAATAAGATTATTTCCCTATTTGGATAACATAATGCACTGACAGCTCTGCTTTGAACAGTCATTTGTACTTCCTTCCACAGTTAAGAAATTCAACACAGTCTACAAAGCCAAACCCATAATGTTCACCATGTGCATAAAACATAACAAAGCCAAGTCCCAGTGGAAATGACATGGCTGATTTGCCACTCAGATTCACCTTAATGGGATCACTGTTAGATAATTAATAAATGAACATTGGTGCACATTTGTCTTTTCCATTCCCATCATAATAAAACATTCTGATTAGGCGCCATGAACAATGAAACAAAGAAATGCCCATTATTTTCGCGGCATATGTTATTTGTGATAAAAGGAAGATCAGCTTGTGTTAGTAAAGTCCTGATTATTGCTACTCGTTACCATTAGATACTGTATACAGTGCCTTCTGTAAGTGTTCAGACCCATTCTCTTTTTCCACATTTTGTTACACTACAGCCTTATTCTGAAATTGATTCAACCGTTTTTACACGCAATAGCCCACAGTGACAAAGCCAAAATAGGTTTGTAGAGGATCTGCAGAGAAGAATGGGAGAAACTCCCCAAATACAGGTGTGCCAAGCTTATAGCGTCATACCAAGAAGACTTGTAATCACTGCCAAAGGTTCTTCAACAAAGTACTGAGTAAAGGGTCTTAATTCTTATGTAAATGGGATATTTCAGTTTAGAATTGTTTTTAATTTGCAAGAATTATCTGAAGAGTATTTCTGTCTGTAATAAATCCATTTTGTGTAGAAAAAAAACCCATTCTGATTCGCTGGGTATGGTTTCCCAGCTGGTGGGCCTATGGCCTCTAAGGACCACCCATGGCTGCACCCCTGCCCAGTCATGAATTCCAAAGATTAGGGCCTAATGAATTTATTTCAATTGACTGATTTCCTTATATGAACTGCAAGAAATTGTTGCATGTTGCGTTTTATATTTCTGTTCAGTATAGCTAAAGTAACATCATATTTAATAGATATGACTCATTAGTAAACCTGCTACAATCATGCATAACAGTGTACAGTCAGTAAGCAGTTTAGCAGTTAGACCCACCTGTGGCAATAAATTAGTAAAACCAAAAGCTTACCTTGACTTGGAAGAACCCCCGTGATGGATGTCATGGCCAACTAGCTATCAAAGCATCCCTCTCTTTGAGCTGGGAGTTTGAGTGTGCTAAACTAGCTAGGCTGCATTTGCTAGCAAAGTAAGTGGAAAAAAGGAGAAAAAATGAAATATGGCTACCTCTCTCTCTTGCTCCTCAATTTTTTAAGAAATGAATTTGTTCAAACATGTTCAAGTGTTGTCTTTCTCTCTCTTTGATTCAACTACTCGACACGTGTTATGCACTGTAGTGCTAGCTAGCTTATGCATTCAGTACTAGATTCATTCTCTGATCCTTTGATTGGGTGGACAACATGTTAGCTCATGCTGCAAGAGATCGGATAGGTTGGAGGAAGTACCCTGGAAGTCATAATTACTGCGTAAATTTATGGAAGGGGGTGAGAACCATGAGCCTCCTGGGTTTTGTGTTGAAGTCAATGTACCCAGAGGAGGATGGAAGCTAGCTGTCCTCCGGCTACACCATGGTGCTACCCTACAGAGTGCTTTCGAGGCTACTGTTGACCTTCATTGCAAAACAGTTTGTTTAAAAAAATGATTTGCTTACGTGAATAGATTTTGTATAGTTATAAAAAATGATTTTAATGTTTCACTATTTTTATGAAATTCACTGAGGCAGAAAAAGCACTGCATCGCAGTGCCTGAGGCGTCACTACAGACCCGGATTCGATCCTGGGCTCTGTCGCAGCCGCCCACAACCAGGAGACGCATGAGGCGGCACACAATTGGCCTAGCGTCATCCGGGTTAGGTGAGAGTTTGGCCGGCTGGGATGTCCTTGTCCCGTCGAGCTCTAGCGACTTCTGTGGGGGGCCGGCACATGCACGCTGACACGGTCGCCAGGTGTACGGTGTTTCCTCCGACACATTGGTGCGGCTGGCTTCCGGGTTAAGCGAGCAGTGTGTCAAGAAGCAGTGAGGCTTGGCAGGGTTGAGTTTCGGAGTATGCATGGCTCTCGACCTTTGCCTCTCCCGAGTCCGTACGGGAGTTGCAGCGATGGGTAACTACCAATTGGATATCACGAAATTGGGTAGAAAAAGGGGTAAAAAAGTAAAACAAATTCACTGAGGAGTATGGACCTCCCTTCCTCCTCTAAGGAACCTCCACATATGTATTCACCAAGCTTATTAATGTCCCGTCAAATTACACCGCATGGCTAAATCTCCTACATGAAAAAGGAAAGGGATCTCGTATGAGCAGCGCTTTAATTTGATTGTAATGGTTTTAATTGAGAGAATCTTAATAACCCCCCTCTACCTCTCGCTGAATCGGGAGCCCACATTAGAAGTTATGCTCTTGTTCGGGGAAGTCAAATCTGAGTGATTAATTGTTGCAGGCAGTGCTGATGAGCAGGGAGAGAGTGGCGTCTGCCTGAAACCCACAGCTAATTTACAAGACTTGAGTCACACTACAGCTCTGAGTCTCTCCCAATCTGCTGACTTGGGCTGGGAGGTAGAAGACAATCGTTTGTAACAAGCTGTCTTTGGCTTGCAACTGCTTTTTCAGGCGAACATGGGTGGAACCAACACATGTGCATCTCTTTGACGCTCCTGAAGTTAATTCTCCAACTTGGAGATGTCAGAGCTAGGGCTACTTAAAGATGCTAAAATTGCCCAGCATGGACTGCTAATGTATTAGGTGTTGTAATACAACTTTTGAAAGACATAAAACTCAAAATGGCCTTGATAAGTGTTGTGTAAGGTAAACTCTAGGAGGGTATTAATGTGTAGCCTATATTTAGTGTGTATATTTTGGGATCGCCAAATGAATCGTAACCTGAGGAAGCTCAATCTGTATTTAATGCAGTTAGATGGCTCTGCACTGTCATGGTTATAGTAATCACTAAAACATGTGGCCTTTTGGCCCTTTAGCCTAGCGTTCATTACTTATTTGTATTCCTTCAGAGCCGACATAATCATGTTGCCCATCTCATTTGATGAATCACTACCACGCGTCTCTTCATTACACAGATAGGACCTCTCCAATATCGCCGACCATCGCCGGCTCTCATCCTCTTATTCACAAAGGGAAATTATTTTTTCAATCTACTCAAGCGGAATTATGTATCTTCATTTGCATTTATAAGGGACGCATCTGTATTTTAATATACTTCCATGGCCTCTCAAATGTAATTATAGTGTATTATTCTTTCTTGAAATGATTGCCCTTATAAAGAAATGAGCTTATGTGATTAAAGTGGTTTGGTAAGCGATGGTGTACAAGAAGTCTTGTTATCCCCGGTTCTAGACCCGGGTGTTTGTCTCATGCATCAAGCCTAAATTGTACCACCATTGATTATTGTTGTGGAATGCAAACCATGCATCTGCTCATCTGAAAATGGTTCAGTTCATACATGATCATCGCACCAGCACGCTAACTTAATTAGTTTCGTAAAAAGTGGTGGAGATGTAATCTCTAATTACAGTGCTCGTTAGCCCTTTTCTAACCAGAACGATTTAGATTGACCAAAGATGTCTCTTTATAATTGAAAACCCCCAGAATAGAATTAATTCCTTACTTTACAGTGTGTCTAAAGTAACACATTCATTACTATGCTTTTTTTCATGAGTCCATAACCTTTTGTTAGACATAATGTAAGGTAACTGACATGCATGAAATCCCTATTTTAGTTTATATGCACGGCATCATTCCTGTTGGGAAAGTATTTGCCAATGTGGTGAATAAAGAAATCCAGCACCGTTTTCAACAATTAGAAGCGCCTCGTGCAAACATTTAACTTGTAGACGTCCCCAATCAATATGCTCGATAGAGGTCATTTGTATGTAGAGCAGAAAACATATTTCATGCACTTTCTATCTACAATGGGATTTGCAACAGAAGCTCTGGGGTGTAAAGTGCGATCATTGTAACACTAGGGACAGAGATATTTTCACAGCACTGATTTCAAAGTACAGCTCTGCTACTTTCGAACAAGGTTTCAGAAATCCTTGTCCGTAGTAATCCTTTACATGTTTAAAGAACATGCTGAACTGAATGAAGAGTCAAACTGTTTTCTTAAAAGGCCAGGGTGCATTTTGGCATGCAGTACATTTGCAGTTTAATGATTTTAAATACAATACCATTTAATAGTATCATAAACCATACATTTGTAGATGAGAAAGACATCTCTTTCAGTTGCAATACAGTATAGGCTAAAAATGGTCCATTAAAAAAGGCCTGAGAAACTAAGATGGCCTCAGGATCTAGTGAGCAAAAAATGAAAAGATAATCAAACTGTCTGGTAACACAGGAAAATACATCAGTTGTATAGTTTGTTGTCCTTTTATAACCTCAACTAATGCAAATGTGAATTCGTCGTGGGAGTCAGTCGAGGTATGGTAAATGGCCATCTGACTAGCGACGATAGCTCTTTGGCTCTTCAGATGGGGATATGGCCGAAATTGCCTTTGGGAAATATTTCTGTGTAGTAAAAGAAAGGTAGGTACTCTACCATAAAAAAGGTACTCTACGTACTCTACCATAAAGAGACATGATGGAAGAATCTATTCAGCGATTATACCTCCTGCTTGTTTTATTCAAATGCATTTGCGTAATGTTCCCTACAAAAACGTATTCATGTTTTTATATTTTTTTATGATACACCCAGCATTCTCACATAATAATACAGTAGCCCACTATTCCAATCACATTTCTGTTCTCTCAAGGTCAGTTTGTTGTTTTTAATTTCTAGTTCATTGTAAAGCATAATACACCATTAATTTGTTTCTGAAATGTGCTAAAAAACACATTTGCTACTGTAAGCTGCGTGCTCTGAGCAAAAATCTTACCTGCTCTGCTATGACCCATTCTGAAGTGATGTTCTGTCTCTGACTCTTCTGTGTTGAGGTCAAGCTTCCTTTAGCCCACATGTCTAGTTCTGACAAACACAGAGTGCATCTCACACGCACACACACAGTGGACGGCCCCTGCCCCTCGCATCTTGACACTGAATGTTTCTTCCCAGGAGTTGACCTCCTGACAACATACCCTGTCTCATAGCTGTCTTTCCAGAGGACACATTGTCATTTTTCAAACTCTTCTTTCCTTTTGTCCGTCACATTCAGTTGAATGGGCAAAGTGTGATTTATTTAAAAAATAGCCTCTCCAGCCCAAATTGCAATAGTTGCCTCCCTCATGGAAAATAAATGTTGCCAGCGTGATCTGAATTCATGCAGGAATTATGCAAGGCATTTGCTTCCAATTGTCGTCTGTGTTCTGCAGTCTATGTTGAGGGGGTCAAACCCCCCCTTCTAATGATTCATATTTTACGGGATTTTTCTTTGGAAAAAGAAATGCTTGTTTCTGTAATTTTTTTGCATTTCTTAGATCAAATGGGGCCTCAGTAGCCTGAAGCTAAGTTGAAGAGGAGTGATGTAGCTTAGACACAGTATTATGAAGTGCACTTTCAAAGGGACTTGTCATTATCTAACCATGTGCTGTACTGAGACAAAGACCTACCGACTAGAGATATGCAAACAGAACAGCAAAATGAACAGTCATTTGTAGCTTGGTATTAGGAAGGACATTATGTCAACAAACAACCCATTGACTTTCCTAATGTAGCGTATTCCTCTGTAAGACCCCTAACAGAGAGGACTTGTCAGTATCCATAATCAGTTCTTGGAACCAGCCCGTGACATCACTCCTCAATATATGATTTATTCTACTGTGTATTCTATTATATTTGTTACAATACTATATTGAACATGGAATATAGGCTATGAGGACCAACACCAAGTTGATCAGGAACAGAACTACAGTCAAAACCCCCTCCACCCTTGCCTTATCAAATAGTTGCATACTGAAGTGGACTTTCTTCTTCATAGTGCACCGGTCTCTATGGCAGCAGCCGTGCAGTTTGGAGCCGAGCTTTGGCCTCTTTTTTCAGACGGAGGCCCAACTCTCCTAATTACGAGCAGAAGGAGGATCTGCTGTCCTCGGCTTTCAAACAGCTCTACTCTTGTCCTGGGTATCTAGACTGACTTCAGTATTATTAGGTGTGGATAGACCATCTGGATAAGGCATGTTGCTGAGATAATAAGGATAAGGCATGTAAGGCATGTTCCTTCTCTCAGTCAGTGCTGAGAGAAGGCTGACTGGTTAGAACTGGATCTTACTATTTAAGGACATGAAACAGTTTCCTATATTACCCTGAAGCAATATGTCTTGTTTGATTTGACTCATTTTTGATTCGCCTCCAACAGGGTGAACTATATATGTTTTCTTACGAATCTATTGATCTGGCTTTTAGAACACTTTCAATCACCTTTGAGATGTTCTTGTTCATGTGAAATTACAAGTAATGGTTTTGTGATCAATATCTCTGCACTAGTGCTCTGTATTAAATGGCACTAAAGCAGACCACTGAGCATTAAGGCTTATAGTTGTGTGGAGTGGCGTGTACCAAATGCTTGTTGGCACAGTTGCCTGAAAATGACCAAGTGCAATTAGGGTATAGCCTGTAGAGTATTGTCAATGTTATCATTATTAGTGCACCATATTTCAGGAATACAGAAAGACAGAGGTGTCAATATTGTAATTTGTGTTTACTTTCCTTTACCTCAGATGATACTTTTTGAAGGCCTCTGTTTCTCCTCACTTCCTTGCTTTGTACCATCTGCTCAGGAGAGAAAATGTCACGATAGCAGGACCAGCAGGGGAGATGCCAGACGGCCTTTGTGTTTCTGTGTTCTCTGACAGGTCCTCACAGCAGGGGAGCTGTAGCAAACACCCTCGTTTGGACTATAACAACATACAACTCTCATCTTTGGCAGATACTGCCGGCTTACTGTCTTTCAGAAGTAGAAGTAAAGAATGTGTCGGGGGAGGGAAACCTGTTGGAGATGGATATGTTGTGTATTGTTTGACGGGACTAGTTTTCTTGGTAATGAAAAAACAATGCATTGTCCCTGAAGTAATGTGTTTTAATTAAGGAACTCCCCAATGACAAATACGACTTGAAATTATTTTCCTAAAGGCAGTGGTGCTCTTCGGTGCCAGTTTACTCCTGTTTTGTGGGATGAAGTTTGTCTCATAATAAGGCTAACATTCCCTCGACAGACTGTCGACATGAGGACTACCTCTCCTCGTATAGTAGGACCAATAGTCTGTGCATAATGAAAGCATCCAGTATCTGACTCGTCTTGCATAAGAAAAGCAGTTGTGACCAGTTCAATAGGAAATGGGTGGACATGTTACCCCACACCTGGTCCTCCTCTCCTCTAGCAGGGCAGTCATATTCTATGTAAACTTGGGAGGGCCTTTGCTGTGTCCTGCAGTTAAGAGTGATGTATTAGGGCTGTTATAGGCCCAATTAAATGATGAAGCGTTCTATTCCACCCAGCTATTGTTCCATCCGAAATTTAGTGAATAACACAGAGAGGTGTTTTTAATCATCTCAATAGGTTACATAAGGATTCATCTAGGTAGATTCACAGTTTCATGACGGTGCATTGGTTCCATGCTGCTCTCTCACACACCAGACATGACAATATCCATTTCTATGAATGTTGGGAATGCTCTCAAATGTTAATGGTCAGTTATTCAATCGCAGCAGAATAATTGCCGTGCTTTGTTAAGTTCGAGTTGTTAAATTATTGGAACGGACCCGATAATGGCTGTTTGATGAAAAGTCACCCGGTGGGGCTACTGCAGGAAGCGCTTCAGAGCGTGTGTGGTTGATCATTCTGGGCCAATGGAATGAAAGTGGGAGTTGGTATTTGGGATTGCTGATGGCAAATGTGAAGGGAGAAGCCCCTGAAGCAGCGAGGAGAGAGAAGGTTTGTCTAAAAAGGCACGCTATTCCTTACACTGCATAGTGCATTACTTTTCACCAGGGGTCGTAGAATTCTGGTCAGAATTTGTGCACTACATAGGGAATAGGGAGTCATTTCAGACACATCCAGAGAGAGCGAGGCCGGTATAGGAGAGTACCTTATCCATCACTGCCATACAGGGTAGCTTCATCTCTGCACTGCCTGGAACTGAATATATGCTTCCGATCAATAGTCCTCCTACCAATGATGGATACTCCATCACAGCGCTCCCGGGCGCTTCATAGAATCACATATTACCTGTCAGTCCACGGCCTGCCACTCACCTGTCCGTTTTACTCCTGACTCACAGTGCTCTATCTCTCCATGGAATTGAGGGAGAACGTCCAGTGCGTGTGTTTTTTATTTTATTTAATTTTACCTTTATTTAACTAGGCAAGTCAGTTAAGAACAAATTCTTATTTTCAATGACGGCCTAGGAACAGTGGGTTAACTGCCTGTTCAGGGGCAGAACGACAGATTTGTACCTTGTCAGCTCGGGGATATGAACTTGCAACCTTTCGGTTACTAGTCCAATGCTCTAACCACTAGGCTACCCTGCCGTGTGTGTGTGTGTGTGTGTGTGTGTGTGTGTGTGTGTGTGTGTGTGTGTGTGTGTGTGTGTGTGTGTGTGTGTGTGTGTGTGTGTGTGTGTGTGTGTGTGTGTGTGTGTGTGTGTGTGTGTGTGTGTGTGTGTGTGTGTGTGTGTGTGTGTGTGTGTGTGTGTGTGTGTGTGTGTGTGTGTGTGTGTGTGTGTGTGTGTGTGTGTGTGATGTTTGGAGAGTGAAAATGACAGAGGTGTACTTAAAAGTATTTATGCATGGACAGGATCCGATTTCACTCTTTCTGCTGGCTAAGACTTCCTAATATGGATGCTGTATACCCATCAAGCTGGCTAAGACTTCCTAATATGGATGCTGTATACCCACCAAGCTGGCTAAGACTTCCTAATATGGATGCTGTATACCCATCAAGCTGGCTAACAGAAGGTAGTTCTGGGTTTTGATAGTGAGATATGATTTCAGAAAGGAATGCCACACACAGACAATCAAAGTCCCCCCACTCACTAACAGGCCTGCACATTGTTGGGCAAGGTTAATGGTGTTTGACTGTGTGGCTGCTCTGTCTTCTTTGGTCAGGTGTTGCACTTCACAGAAGTTTGTGATGCGGGAAATAATGTCCCCAATCCCCAGCTGCAATGACAAAGCCATTAAGCCTGCCTGCCACAGAACACCTACATTGGGGCTTCGTCTCTGGGAATAGAGGGCCTAAATTAGCATAGTGAATTAATTTAAAGTACAGCTTTAGCCCGTCTCCTCACTCCAAAGCTCCAACTGGTTTATCTTTAATATGTCCCCTGATGACAAAATTAGCATGGACCACACATCCTTACAGGTCTACAGGATGATGATTCAGCATGCATCGTTTTAACCCATGATTATTTCATTTAGGTACAGTATATTTTGCACATATGCATATGCTTGAATAACCTCAAGGTAAGCAGAAGTTAATTGCAGTGTGTATAAGATGTATTTGATGCACCCTCATGGTAATACAGACTTGCAAGGTACAAACTGTATATCGGTTATACTATACCATAACTTAATACCTCATGGATACAACATGATGTGTTTAATGTTATTACTAGTATTACTGATAAGTAATTACCAGTAAGAAGTCTTAATCTTCTTTTTATCCATTATTCAATTGTGTGCGTCTGGTATTTAGGTATCGGCATGCAGTATAGGGTCAGTGTTTTTGTATGATGTTCAGAATATACTGTTTTAGATTAGCACCAACTGTAAGGGCATCCAAGGAGATTATGAGACCTTGGAGACTTGATTAGCTTCTGTAGCTCTCTCTCACTGGCTTAGTAATCAGAGCACTGTCTCCCCGACTAGTGCAATTATATAATTAACATGTACTTTTTGCCCATTGTGATTTTTGCAATGACATTTCTGTACCTCCTATGATATACTTAAGCAATAAGGCACGAGGGGGTGTGGTATATGGTATTTGACCCCAGAGGTGCCTTATTGCTATTATTAACTGGTTATCAACGTAATTAGAGCAGTAAAAACATATTGTGTCATACCTGTGGTATACGGTCTGATATACCATGGCTGTCATCCAATCAGCATTCAGGGCTCTAATCCCCCAGGTTATAATGTGTGTTAGTCTTGCAGCACCACAGCAGTATTTTTTTTATCCACTGAATAATTGAATCTTAAAAAGAACAATAAGATTAATTTTTCATTTTTAAATATGTTGTTTTTAATGTTGAGCTCTGATTATAAGCACGTTGCAATGCGGATCATCACAATGTTCTTAGTTTTTTAATCAAATACATTTTTGTAATGCAGTTGTTGTCTTCTATTTGAGGATTTGTGTTTCTTATTTCTCCCCCCTTTTTTCATAATTACTATTACTTTGTCATTAACATTCCTTTAGAAAAGGTTGACTTGCATAAGACAGCGAGCGGGTGGATGGCAACCCCAACAAGTCAAATGGCAACCCCAACAAGTCAAATCAATTGCCCCTAACAGCTGGTCCAAGAAAGTTTGCCAGAGCCAAACTGTAACAGAACACATTGTATGCTTCAAAACAGAGCTTTCCTTGGCACATTAAACAGTGACTACTTGTTATATCTCTATAAAGCATGAATCTCACTGCCGAAAGACTGCCTATAGAAAGTCTAGACACCATAGAAAATTGTTAAAATTAAGGCAAATAAATCAAATAGAAATATCATAATTGGATAAGTCTTCACTCCCCTGACTAAATACTAGGTGCAAGCATCTTTGGCAGCCATTACAGCTATGAATCATTTTCATTAACATTCTACCAACTTTGCAGTTTGCACAACTCTTATGCAACATTTTTGTAAAATTTGCTCAGGCTCAGTAAATTTAGTTGGGGATCATTAATGGACTTTTAAAGCAGATTTAGGTCAGGACTGAGACTAGACCACTCAATTCATTTAAAGTCCAGCTTTGGCCCATCTGCTGATGACAAAATGTAGCATGGACCACAAATCCTTTCAGGAAGATGTTTCAGCATGACATTGTTTTCATCTCCTTTCAGTTATCCATTATTCAAATGTCTGCGTCTGGTATTTTACAGATAATTAGGTCAGGACTGAGATGAGACCACTCAGGAACACTCAACACCTCTTGGAAAGCCATTCTGGTGTGTCTTTTGCATGCACATTTTGTAATTGTCCAACCAAAAAATAAAACCTCATCACAAGGTTAGGTTTTCAGATGACTGAGGTGGGTTTTCCTCTAACACTTTGCTTGGGCTTTGCTCCTTACATATTTATTTTGATCCTAACAAACTCCCTAGTCACTGTCGGTGACAAGCATACCCATAACGTGATGCTGCCACCTCAATAATTGAACATTCAAAAGGATCAACAACATTGCATTCCCTCCATATTACTGGTTTGTATGACAGTGATAAGACAGAAGCCTGTGTTTAAAACATCCACTTCAAATCATCCATTATGTTAGCAACAAGGCTGTTAAGTAATACTGCAAGACAACTTGGAATATACAGTGCAATCGGAAAGTATTCAGACCACTTGACTTTTTCCTCATTTTGTTTACGTTACTGCCTTATTCTAAAGTAGATTAAATTATTTTTTCCCCCTCATCAATCTATACCGAATACCCCATAATGACAAAGCAAAAACCGTTTTTTTTAAATTTTTGCAAATCACATTTGGTAGCGATTACAGCCTCAAGTCTTCTTGAGAATGATGCTACAAGCTTGTATACCTGTATTTGGGGAGTTTCTCCCATTCTTCTCTCAAGCTCTGTCAGGTTGGATGGGGAGCGTTGCTGCACAGCCACTCCTGCGTTGTCTTGGCTGTGTGCTTACGGTCGTTGTCCTGTTGGAAGGGGAGCCTTTGAACCAGTCTGAGGTCCTGAGCACTCTGGGGCAGGTTTTCATCAAGGATCTCTCTGTAATTTGCTCCATTCATCTTTGCCTGACTAGTCTCCCAGTCCCTGCCGCTGATAAACATCCCTACAGCATGATGCTGCCACAACCATGCTTCACCGTAGGGATGGTGCCCGGATTTCTCCATACTTGACAAGTGGCATTCAGGCCAAAGAGTTCAATCTTGGTTTTATCAGACCAGATATTCTTGTGTCTCATTGTCTGAGAGTGTTTTGGCAAACACTTTGGCTTCCGTCTGGCCACTCTACCATAAAGGCCTGATTGGCGGAGTGCTGCAGAGATGGTTGTCCTTCTGGAAGGTTCTCACATCTCCACAGAGGAACTCTAGAGCTCTGTCAGAATGAACATCAGGTTCTTGGTCACCTCCCTGGCCAAGGCCCTTCTCCCCCGATTGCTCAGTTTGGCTGGGTGGCCAGCTCTAGGAAGAGTCTTGGTGGTTCCAAGCTCCTTCCATTTAAGAATAATGGAGGCCATTGTGTTCTTGGGGACCTTCAATGATACAGAACATATTTGGTACCCTTCCCCAGATCTGTGCCTCAATGCAATCCTGTCTCGGAGCTCTATGGACAATTCATTCGACCTTCTGGTTTGGTTTTTGCTCTGACATTGACTGTCAACTATGGGACCTATTATAGTCAGGTGTGCCTTTCCAAATCATGTCCAATCAATTGAATTTATCACAGGTGGACTCCAATGAAGTTGTAGAAACAACTCAAGGATGCTTAATGGAAATAGGATGCACCAGAGATCAATTTTCAGTCTGTTAGCAAAGGGTCTGAATACTAAATAAGGTATTTCTGTTTATTTTTTATACATTTTTAAAAACCTGTTTTTACTTTGTCATTATTGAGTATTGTGTGTTGATTACTAAGGAAAAACATTTATTGAATCAATTTTAGAATATTGCTGTAACGTAACAAAATATGGAAAAAGTCAAGGGGTCTGAATACTTTCCGAAGGCACTGTAAGTTACATTTCTGGCATAAATCAAAAACGACAGGCTTGGGTCAAATCCAGTGTAGCACAACAGAGTGAAACCCTCTGTTTCTTCGGGTATTGTGGTGGCAGCATCGTGTTATGGGAATGCTTGTCATCGGAAGATATTAGCTATTTTGTTTACGAGAACTCACGGTAAATTATCCAAAGGATCATAAATATCATGTTCTCTTGAGGTCTCTGACCTCATCCATAGATACATTTGTTACCAAGACAGTTCACTGTTTGTCACATGCCAGCTTGTCTTGCTTAGCTTGTTTTGTTCATTACAGAGAATATAAACGTGAGGTCATATTCTTCCAGGGTATTTGCTTGTCTGTGTCTTGCTTCTATTGAAGGTAAAGTCATAGACAGACTTAATTGATTTGTTGTGCAAGTGTGAATGACATGTAGGATGAGAGTGAACATAAAACCGCAGTCTTTGGATTGTAAAGTACTTATATTATTTGTTTCCAAGATTAACTTCATGTCATCACATATAAACATTAATAATTAAGTAAGATATGCAAATAAATTCCACCATTTATAATCCAATTATGTTTTTGTCACTGATGGATTATAAACAAATGTCCCTGGGTATACTTTGAGATATTAATTTGTGTAATCCTAAAACCATTGTGGATGAAATGTAAGCTTTTTTCAACATGTTTTCATTACAAAGAAGAAGTGAAATGAAAAGTTGTAAGTCGTTAAAAGAGCGCTGAGTTCATTTATCTTTGTTGTCTCCAGATAATCTTGTATGGCAACTGGCAAGGAAGTTTCATCCTATGCATGGAGAAGATCATCATTTTATTTTTCAAATGCACACATCCAAGGGAGTCCTCCACAAACATGATCTCTCCCCCATCCGTCTCGAACCCTTTCTATGCTAGCTAATTACCAGGAGGGTTTCTCATCTTTCTTTTCTCCTTTCAACAAGTTCGCTTACAAAGGACAATCAGAGTACACGAGAAAAGCCTTGACAAAACTGGACAACTTGATTGCGAGCCAGAAGGAGGTAATGAGGACGTGGATTCATCTATCATCTGAGATAAAGCTGCAGAGAGATACAATAACAAATTTAACTCAGAACCTGGCGCTGGAGCTGTCTAATTTCATAGGCACATAAATTACCAGGCAGGGGACGAGGGTTATGCTAATACATCTCACGGTCTGCTTTTAGTCCATCGCAGCAGCATATTGATGATCCTAATACACTTAAATTAAAGTGTATTAGGCACTGCTAACGGCACTGCTATCTGTAGTGCCGTTGTGAGGTAAGATCAGATAAGATAAGTTGATATTAACAGGAATGTCTCTGAGGACAAAATGGTATTGTAGGCCTACAGACAAGGCTTCTATATGATTAATAACTTAAATGTACATTTTACTCATTAATACAGTGGCTTGCGTAAGTATTCACCCTCCTTGGCATTTTTCCTATTTTGTTGCCTTACAGCCTGGAATTAGAGTGGAGTTTGGGGAGGTTTGTGTCATTTGATTTACACAATATATACATTTTTAAGCAAACAAGGAATAAGACAAAAAAAACTGAAAACTTGAGCTTGCATAACTATTCAGCCCCCCAAGTCAAAACTTTGTAGAGCCACCTTTTGCAGAAATTACAGCTGCAAGTCTCCTGGCGTATGTCTTTATAAGCTTGGAACATCTAGCCACTGGGATTTTGCCCATTCTTCAAGGCAAAACTGCTCCAGCTCCTTCAAGTTGGATGGGTTCCGCTGGTGTACAGCAATTTTTATGGCATATCACAGATTCTCAAGTGGATTGAGGTCTGGGGTTTTTCCCCTTAAACCACTCGAGTGTTGCTTTAGCAGTATGCTTAGGGTCATTGGCCTGCTAGAAGGTGAACCTCCGTCCCAGTCTCAAATCTCTGGAAGACTGAAACAGGTTTCCCTCAAGAATTTACCCGTATTTAGCACCATCCATCATTCCTTCAATTCTGACCAGTTTCCCAGTCCCTGGCGATGAAACACCATGATGCTGCCACCACCATGCTTCACTGTGGGGAGGGTGTTTCCGGGGTGATGAGAGGAATTGGGTTTGCGCCAGACGTAGCGCTTTCATTGATGGCCAAAAAGCTTTAGTCTCATCTGACCAGAGTACCTTCCTTCATATGTTTGGGGAGTCTCCCACATGACTTTTGGTGAACATCAAACGTGTTTGCTTATTTGTTTCTTTAAGCAATGTCTTTTCTTTCTGGCCACTCTTCCGTAAAGCTGTGGAGTGTACAGCTTAAAGTGGTCCTATGGACAGATACTTCAATCTCCGCTGTGGAGCTTTGCAGCTTCTTCAGGGTTTTCTTTGGTCTCTTTGCTGCCTCTCTGATTAATGCCCTCCTTGCTTGGTCTGTGAGTTTTGGTGGGCGGCGCTCTCTTGGCAGGTTTGTTGTGGTCCCATATTCTTTCCTTTTTTTTATAATGGATTTAATGGTGCTCCGTGGGATGTTTAAAGTTTCAGATTTTTTTATAACCCAACCCTGATCTGTACTTCTCCACAAATTTGTCCCTGACCTGTTTGGAGAGCTCCATGGTCTTCATGGTGCCACTTGCTTAGTGGTGGCCCTTGCTTAGTGGTGTTGCAGACTCTGGGGCCTTTCAGAACAGGTGTATATATACTGAGATCGTGTGACATTTAGATTGCACACAGGTGGACTTTATTTAACTGATTATGTGACTTCTGAAGGTAATTGGTTGCACCAGACCTTATTTAGGGACTTCATAGCAAAGGGGGTGACTACATATGTACGCACCACTTTTCAGTTTTATATTTCTTTGAATTCTTTTAAACAAGTAATTTTTTCCATTTCACTTCACCAATTTAGACTATTTTGTGTATATCCATTACATGAAATCACCCCCAAAATCTATTTAAATTACAGGTGTAATGCAACAAAATAGGATTATTTTGCAAGGCACTGTATGTACAGCATAGACACTGTAATACAGTCTGTGAATCAGGAGCTTGTTGTATATTTATCGTATTCGCATTCATATTTTTGATTGAAAATTTTTTCATATTGTGTGTTTCTGTTCAACTCTTTATAGCCAGCAGCATACCACCCTGCAGCTCACTGTTGGCTTGCCTATGATGCTCAGCAGGGTTGGTCCTGGTTGGCCCCTGGATGGGAGACCAGATGATGCAACTGGTGTTGGATGGCCAGTAGGAGGCATTCTGTCCTCTAGTCTAAAAAAATATCTCAGTGCAGTGATTGGGAACATTTGCCCTGTGTATGGTGCTAACTTTCAAATAGGAAGTCAAATGGGTATTCTGACTCTCCGTGGTCACTGAAGATCCCATGGTGCTTATTGTTAGAGTAGGGGTGTTAACCCTGGTGTCCTGGATAAATTTCCAATCTGGTCCTCATACTGTCATGGTTACCTAATCATCCCCAGCTTCCAATTGGCTCATTCATCCGCTGTAACTATTCTCCAGGTCATTGCTGTAAATGAGAGTGTGTTCTCAGACAATAAGCGGTTAATTTAAAACAGATATATTTATAAATATAAATTGGGGCTGTGCTTACCTAAGGGTGGAAGCTAGTATTCAGAATCAAGTCCCCTGAATGGGAGGGGTAAGCAATATATATTTTTGGAATAGCCTGAAATGTTGCCTGTAAGAAAAGCTTTCTACCACCCATCATTTTCATGGCTGTGTGTATCAGATGGGCCATTTTAGGTCTTATTAAACCAAACAGTGTATCATCTTTACGGTGTCTTCATTTGTAAGTTCATTGGAAAGGGTTCAGCAAGTTGTATACGTCTGAAGAAATTACTCATCACAATCTTTCCAAGACAAGGCGGTCATAACTATAGAAGTCATTGCAACAGGTCTACATATCAACTTATCTGTTGGGCTAAGTTTTTCAGGAACCAGTGTAATGATGACATTTTCCATAGTGGTGAGACAGTACAGTATGTAAAGATTCATCTGGAACATAAGGCACCACAGGTCATCAGGGCTGCTGGACCATATGAATACAATCTCCTCATTCTAGTTCTGTGCACTGGCCTCTATACTTAAGAACTTTAAATCTTTCGGATCAGTTTCCAGTCTAACTTCACAGTCATCTGCAACATTTTCAGTGGCAGCTGTCATATCTGCTGGCATGTTAGTGATACTCATGTTGGTGGATGCTTTCATTGAGTCCCACAGTCTCTGAGTTCATTGTTGGGAAATAAGTCTGCATGGTGTTATCTTAGGGTGTTTCTTTATCTCTTAATGTTTTCTCTTATTTGTGTCACGTATACAATTGACACAAAGGCAATTAAAATTCAAGCTTGCAGTGGTTCATTTCACCTAAGATGCAAGTGAGGCAGCCTACTTTTGGTGTGCATTGTAATAGTTGAATATGTCACCCTTGCAGTATCACCAAGTGAAAGGTTCTAACCGTGTACAAAACATTACGGACACCGGCTCTTTCCATTACATAGGCTGACCAGGTGAATCCAGCTGAAAGCTACGATCCCTTATTGATGTCAGTTGTTAAATCCACTTCAGTCAGTGTAGATGAAGGTGTGGAGACAGGTTAAAGAAGGATTTTCAAGCCCTGAGATAATTGAGACATGGACATGTGTGCCATTCAGAGGGTGAACAGGCAAGACAAAAGATTGAAGTGCCTTTGAATGGGTTGTGGTTGTAGGTGCCTGGCATCTGGTTTGTTTTAAGAGCTGCAACACTGCAGTGTGTACCAATACACACAGTTTTCTGTGTGTATAATTTTTTTTTGCCCATGTAAGTTATGTCTATGTCCCAGAAAGTTGGCTGTTGTATACGTCGCCATTTTAGTCACATTAGCGCGGTTTAGGGACACCCATCCCGTAGAGAAAGTATATAATGAATTTGCCTGTTTTTTTTATAACTAAATCTTGCTACTAACTACTGCTCCAACTTTCAATAGTTATAATAATGATATAACTATAAAATAGTTATAATAATGACGCAGAAAACACTAATTTATTCCCAACCTAACCTGCTGTCAAAGCTCTCTACTAAGATAATTACAAAGTGCATGTGAGGAGTTCAAATCAGCACTTCACCGCTCCGCACTAGCAGTTCTGTGTCCAGTATAGTGGTGGGTTGATTAATTCACCTGAACCGGTCAGCTTGCCTTAACAGTGTGCAACCTTTTTTTTGCATTTTCTCCCTCTTCATTAGTTCTCCCCCCATGAGGTGTGAATTAAAGTGGAGCTGGGCTGGTACAGGGGCTGAGGCCCAGACTACACTGCACAGGTGTTAATGCTCTCCTCCGGCATGATAAAGAGCCTGTATGGCAAACCGATTACAATAGTCCTAGAATGGGCCGTGCTAATCTCCATGGGGTAGATGAGTTGAAGTTCCAGCGTCAGGTCTGCCTGGCAAAACCATGACAAAATAACATTTGTTCAGGAGACGACCACTTTCCATAGAAAATTAACGGTAAAGTGCAGTAATTACATAAGGATATACAGCAGCGGACTGAATGGTTGTAATAAAGCCAGTAAAAATTGTGCATCTGTCTGTTGGCTACACACATTTCATGTCGTATATGAACACAAATACTTTGGGAGACATATTTCCAGGCAATGGGGCTGATGCCAAGAAAATAATGTTTATTCAAGCTTTCTGTAAAAATGTGTATGATTAGTCCACGGCAATGTAGAGTAGCATGGCAAATGAATAAGAGAATAAAACATTCTGTAGGCTAGTGTGTTGGTCAACCCAACATCCAGGACTGTTGACCAACCTCGCCTGCCTGCAATAAATGAGCCAGCTTTTAATAGCATTGGTGAAGTTGCGAATAATTTATTCACCAACACTTTTAATAGGGTCCCCAAACATGCATGCATAAATCAGTGATAATTTAGTCTTTAATTGCCCAGCTGATTGTGGTGTCAACACATCTGCAAAAGCCTTTCACTGTTGGGACATCAGCTACAGAATCACATTAACATAACAGATTTGTTTGGCTCCATGTTTCCTTGACTGCCTCAATTTTCCCGAGTTCTGGATGAGGCGGCTTCCTTTTGTGTGAGCCTTTTAATTTAATCTTGTGAAATACAAGTCAACCCTTTTAGCCAGCCGTCCTGGCTATGGGAGTGTGTAATCAATAATTATTACACCAGAAAATTGTACAACGTTATTAAATACTCCTGCTCTCTTTGTGTTCTCTGTTCTGGGCCACAGAGCTTTATGTAAGGGCTCTGTCCCCTTGCCTTTTGTCCAAATCATGAACTACACACTTCCCAGGCTCCCTGATGAACACATCCTGGGGGAACGCTGTCTTGCTCAGCAACTCACAGGTAAGTACAAATGTGTCAGCTGCCAAACTCGGGATCGCATGGGTGACTGAGCGGGCCTCATTTCTAGTTGAGCAGCCATGTAAGCCATGTTGTCTTTGGTCCCATGACCCAAGTCAGTCAGGAAACACACAGAAGAACAGCTTTACCAGCGCAGGTGATGATTCCTTTTGAAATCCTGTCAAGCTGGTGGTTGTATTTTTCGCTACAATTGCAGAGCTTGCCCCAGATTATCCTATTCGTTAATTTTTGGTGTGTGTCCTTTAATCTTTATGGCAGAAATGTAGGGATTCACAGGGTCTTGTGTGCCACTAAATGTCAAAATGGTTTATAGTGAGTAGTGTCAAAATTAATGCCAATAATGTGGTCATTAATCTCCCAATGCTCAGAGGGCGTCAATGTAGATAGTAATGTCAGGGAAACCATGATCACAGGCAGACAGGTTAGCTGTTGGGGAACTGTGGGGGGATCTTGGAGGGTTCGGATTCACGTTTTTTGGCCTGGTGGGAGATCTGTCAACGTGCACTTGAGCAGGGCATTGACCCTGGATGCTTCTGTGTGTCGCTCGGAATGGGAGTCTATTGGATGAAATATTGTAAAATATTGTTGCATAATGCAGAAAATACAAGAGTTGAGGTGCGTTGCTTTAACAAAGTTAACCATTTTCACTGTAGTGTCCAAAACATCATTCAAGCTGTCAGGTATTCCCTTGGCAGCAAGAGCCTCTCGGTGGATGCTGCAGTGTACCCAATTGGCATCGGGAGCAACTGCTTGCACGCGCGTTACCACTCCACTATGTCTCCCTGCCATGGCTTTTGCGCCATCAGTACAGATACCAACACATCTTGACCACCAAAGTCCATTTCAAATCAAATCATAATGTTATTGGTCACATGGTTAGCAGATTTTATTGTGAGTGTAGCGAAATGCTTGTAAAATTCCTGGTCGTAGTGCTGGTAAGTTGACGTCTCTCTGATATCCAATAGCTCTTCCCGGCTGTATGTAATAACACTTCAGATTTACTGGGCTAACAATGTAAGAAATACTACATAAAAAAACTAAATACTGCAAAGCTGATGGACGTCACAAAGCTGTTCAGTACTTTAAAAATATCCTTTCCTGTTGTCCTCGTTTCCAGAAGAGGATGTCTTCCTTAATTGACCCCCATAAACGTAACGGACATATACCAGGAGCTGTGCCAGGCCCGCCTTGTCGGTTGACTCATCCAGCTGTAACGCATAGAATTCACTGGCTTGTATGCAAAGCAGTAATTGTTTCAGAATATATCCTGCCTGTATTTGACTTTGTGTTGTTATTTCGCTGAACACTAACTGGTTTCATTTTATTCTTGGCAGTGAAACGAAGCTACTCAGGTGAGAAAAAAACATCACCCAAATGTATAGCCCCATTGGAAAATGTAAATGGACTGTTTGAAAATGTGAATCACAATTTAATACATTTTTGTTATTTATCCAAACTACCAGGCATCATGAACTTATAGATTTACCCTGATGTTGTGTCTGTTATACACTAAATGGTCAGTTTATTAGGTACACCACCATGTTCTCAAAAATGATTCGCTCCTATGGACAGTAGGTCATGTGGCTGCAGCTTCCTATATAAATCAGGTAGACAGGCATCCAGTTACTGTTCGATTGAATGTTAGAATGGGCAAATCAAGTGACCTAAGCAGCCAGGCGCACCGGTTCCAGTATTTTAGAAACGTCCGGCATCTAGGGTTTACAGAGAATGGTGCAATAAACAAAAACATCCAGTCAGAGCCAGTCCTGTGGGCAAAAACAGCTTGTTGATGAGAGAGATTGAAGAAGAACGGCAAGAATCGTGCAAGCTAAAAGGCGGGCCACAAACAGGCAAATGACGGTGCAGTACAATAGTGGTGTGCAGAACGGCATCTCGGAATGCACAACTCATCGTTCCTTGTCATGGATGGGCTATTGCAGCAGACGACCACCCCGGGTTCCACTCCTATCAGCTAAAAACAAGAAAAAGCGGCTCCAGTGAGTGAGGGATCACCAACACTGGACAATTGAGGAGTGGAAAAACATTGCCTGGTCTGACGAATCGTGGTTCCTTTTACATCATGCTGATGGCAGAATCAGGAATTGGAGTAAGCAGCATGAGTCCATGGCCCCATTCTGCCTTGTGTCAATGGTACCAGCTGGGTTAGGTCCCTTGATACCAACTGAGCAACTTTTGAATGCCACACCTTGCCCTAAGAATTCAGGCTGTTCTGGAGGAGAAGGGGGGTCCGACCCGGTACTAGATGGGTGTACCTAATAAACTGTAGATATGCTGTCTAGTATCTGTGTCCATATGGATATCTCAATTCAGAGCTAATATTAGTCTTTAATAGCTATTCGAGTCTTAAAGATATTGCTTAATCTTGTTTAAATCTATAAATGCTTCACAACAGGGGTGTCAAAACTCATTCCACGGAGGATCGAGTGTCGGCAGGTTTGTTGTTTTTTCTCCTTTCAATTCAGACCAAGTCAACCATGTGGGGGGAGTTCCTTACTACTTAGTGATCTTAATTAATCAATCAAGTACAAGGGTGGAACAAAAACCTGCAGACACAAGGCCTTCCGTGGAATGAGTTTGACATATGCTTTACAACTACTCTCCAGGGGTAAGGTGATTCAGGTCTATTTTTTTTCATTAAAGGGATACTTTGGGATTTTGGCAATGAAGCCCTTTATCTACTTCCCAAAAGTCAGAAACTCATGGATACCATTGTTATGTCTCTGCATTCAGTATGAAGGAACTTAGAGGTATCTAGTTTTGCGAGCCAATGGTAAATAGCATTAGCGCATTGACTGGAAATCTATGGTATCTACTAGCATGCTAGGAGTTACCATAGACTCCCAGTCTTTGTGCTAACGCTAGTTTAAAAACTTCCTTCAAACTGCATAAAGACATAAAAATGGTATCCACTAGTCATTGCCAAAATCTTGAAGTATCCCTTTCAGCCTCTCAAGGTTGACAAATGCTAAGCCTTTTTGAAAAGTTCCTCTGCTTTTGTGCTGATCTTTTTCTAACTAGTATGGCATGTCCTTGTTCTTTCTTTGTTCAATATAAACTCAGGGCGAGTTGTTTTCTACTATCTCTATGTTGCTTTACTTCTCTCATTGTCTTAGAAACAATATAGTGTTTGTTAAGCGGGAGTTATTTGTAGACAGACATGCATAATTGCTTTTTACACCTCTTACTGATGGATAAGGTTGTTTATTTAGCGAAGATCTAATCAATCAAGTCATAGGGCTTGAAGCAGTAGATTGGCTTCTGAGCCTCAGGAGTTTATCCAAGTGCATGCATATGTAAGCAAAAGAAAGAGCATGCCTAAATCATTAGAGCCACCAGAGATGAGTCTGTGTTCAAAACAGTCAAGATTTCAAATAACAAAACCCTGATAGTATCTTACCTTTCAGTGGAATTGGCTGTGTCTTTGGATATATTTCACAGTGGGGATCGTTGGTTTGGAAAACAAAGGACAGGGAGAAATGCAAGGGTGTGATAACTTAGACCACAATGCAACTCATACGGCACATGAGTAAACACATTTGTTGCATGTAGCGGTTAGTCGTTTTGACAAGCCTTTGAATAATTGTCCCCCAGCCTCGTAAGAGCCTTCTGTATTCTCCATCTCCACATTTCGTCTTGTCTCAGTCTGACTGTAAATAGTGCCTGCCCACTCAATACACAATAGCCTCTCCGGCTCAGCCGCAGTGATTTGGCATTTACCGAGAGAAAGGAAGCCCCTGTCCATTGATTCCCAGCTTTGTCACCGAGGAGGCCCTCCTGGAATAGGAAATAGAAATGTCTGATGATGAAAAAGGAATGGAGATGGAGAGGTCTCTCTTCCCTGCTGCTGCCAGGGCTACTGTAGCTCAGGACTATTTGTTTTTACACTGCTGCTACTCGCTTTTTATTATCTATGCATAGTCACTTTACCCCTGCTTTCATGTAGAAATGACCTCGACCAACCTGTATCCCCGCACATTGACTCGGTACCGGTACCCCCTGTATATAGCCTCGGTATTGCTACGTTACTTTTTATGAAATATTTTACTTTCTTTTATTTAGTAAATATTTTCTTAACTCTATTTCTTGAATTAAATTGTTGGTTAAGGGCTTGTAAGTAAGCATTTCACGGTAAGGTCTACATCTGTTCTATTCGGAGCATGTGACAAATAAAATGTAATTTGATTTCATAAAAATATCTCTGAGATTGGCTGCATTGCTCAGTCATGTTTGGAGAAACATTCGACAGGGTTTTCTTCTGCCAGAGTCCTCTTACCATAGCAGGCATACATTGTACTAATGTTGGCTTAGACCTGACCACACACTTGTCAAGTTAGCTTTTTTGGCTTTGGCAAGGGATGCTGGGATTCTGTAGCACTGATACATGATGGCTCATGACATGTGAAATACAGTGCCTTGCAAAAGTATTCCTCTTGGCGTTCTTCCTATTTTGTTGCATTACAACCTGTAATTTAAATGGATTCTTAATTGGATTTCATGTAATGGACATACACAAAATTGTCCAAATTGGTGAAGTGAAAAAATTACTTGTTTCAAAAAATTCTAAAAAAATATAAAACTGAAAAGTGTATTCACCCCCTTTGCTATGAAGCCCCTAAATAAGATCTGGTGCAACCAATTACCTTCAGAAGTCACATAATCAGTTAAATAAAGTCCACCTATGTGCAATCTAAATGTCACACGATCTCAGTATATATACACCTGTTCTGAAAGGCCCCAGAGTCTGCAACACCACTAAGCAAGGGGTACCACCAAGCAAGCTGTACCATAAAGTCCAAGGAGCTCTCCAAACAGGTCAGGGACAAAGTTGTGGAGAAGTACAGATCAGGGTTGGGTTATTAAAAAAAATCTGAAACTTTGAACATCCCACGGAGCACCATTAAATCCATTATTAAACAATGGAAAGAATATGGCACCACAACAAACCTGCCAACTGAAGGCCATCCACCAAAACCCACGGACCAGGCAAGAAGGGCATTAATCAGAGAAGCAACAAAGAGACAAGATAACCCTGAAGGAGTTGCAAAGCTCCACAGCAGAGATTGGAGTATCTGTCCATAGGACCACTTTAAGACGTACACTCCACAGACCTGGGCTTTACGGAAGAGTGGCCAGAAAAAAAGCCATTGCTTAAAGAAAAAAATAAGCAAACATGTTTGGTGTTCACCAAAGGGCATGTGGGAGACTCCCGAAACATATAGAAGAAGGTAATCTGGTCAGATGAAACTAAAATTGAGCTTTTTGGCCATCAAGGAAAACACTATATCTGGCACAAACCCAACACCTCATCACCCCGAGAACACCCTTCCCACAGTGAAGCATGGTGGTGGCAGCATCATGTTGTGGGGATGTTATTCATCGGCAGGTACTGGAAAATTTGTCAGAATTGAAGGAATGTTGGATGGCGCTAAATACAGGGAAATTCTTGAGGGGAACCTGTTTCAGTCTTCCAGAGATTTGAGACTGGTAAGGAGGTTCACCTTCCAGCAGGACAATGACCCTAAGCATACTGCTAAAGCAACACTTGAGTGGTTTAAGGGGAAACTTTTAAATGTCTTGGAATGGTCTAGTCAAAGCCCAGACCTCAATCCAATTGAGAATCTGTGGTATGACTTAAAGATTGCTGTACATCAGCGGAACCCATCTAACTTGAAGGAGCTGGAGCAGTTTTGCCTTGAAGAATAGGCAAAAATCCCTGTGGCTAGATGTTACAAGAGACTTGTAGCTGTAGATGCTGCAAAAGGTGGCTCTACAAAGTATTGACTTTGGGGGGTGAATAGTTATGCACGCTCAAGTAAAAAAAAGAAGTATTATTTCTTGCATCTTCAAAGTGGTAGGCATGTTGTGTAAATCAATTTATACAATCCCCCAACAAATCTATTTTAATTCCAAGTTGTAAGGCAACAAAATAGGAAAAATATCAAGGGGGGTTTATTCTTTCGCAAGCCACTGTAATATGATGTCTCTTAGGGATGTATTCTATTGGCCAAAGAAGAAAGAAGAGACTCTGTTTTGAACTTTGTTGGTCATTAAATGCTAAAATCGTAATTATCTTGAATATACAGTGACAAAAAAAAGTTTTAACCCTTTTGAAATTACCTGGATTTCTGCATAAATTGCTCATCAAATTTTATCTGATCTTCATATAAGTCACAACAATAGACAAACATAGTGTGCTTAAACTAATAACACACTAATTATTTTATTTTTGTTGTCTATATTGAATACATAATTTAAACATTCACAGTGTAGGTTGGAAAAAGTATGTGAACCCCTAGGCTAATGACTTCTCCAAAAGCTAATTGGAGTCAGGAGTCAGGAGTCCAATCAATGAGACCAGATTGGAGATGTTGGTTAGAGCTGCCTTGCCCTATAAAAACACTCACGAAATTTGAGTTTTCTATTCACAAGAAACATTGCCTCATGTGAGCCATTCCTCGAACAAAAGAGATCTCAGAAGACCTAAGATTAAGAATTGTTTACTTGCATAAAGCTGGAAACGGTATCTCTTCACGCCTTGATGTTCATCAGTCCACTGTAAGACAAATTGTCTATAAATGGAGAAAGTTCAGCACCGTTGCTACTCTCTAGGAGTGGCCGTCCTGCAAAGATGACTGCAAGAGCACAGCGCTGAATGCTCAATGAGGTTAAGAAGAATCCTAGAGTGTGAGCTAAAGACTTACAGAAATCTCTGGAACATGCTAACATCTCTGTTGACGAGTCTACGATAAGTAAAACACTAAACAAGAATGGTGTTCATAGGAGGATACCACAGAAGAAGCCACTGCTGTCCAAAAAAACATTGCTGCACGCCTGAAGTTTTCAAAACTGCACCTGGATGTTCCACAGCGCTACTGGCAAAATATTCTGTGGACAGATTAAACTACAGTTGAGTTGTTTGGGAGAAACACACACCACTATGTGTGGAGAGAAAAAAAGACACAGCACACCAACATCAAAACCTCATCCCGACTGTAAAGTATGGTGGAGGGAGCATCATGGTTTGGGGCTGCCTCAGGGCCTGGACAGCTTGCTATCGTCGATGCAAAAATGAATTCCCAAGTTTATCAAGACATTTTGCAGGAGAATGTAAGGCTATCTGTCCGCAAATTGAATCTCAACAGAAGTTGGGTGATGCAACAGGACAACGACCCAAAACACAGAACTAAGTCAACAACAGAATGGCTTCAACAGAAGATAATAGTCCTGACTTCAACCCAATTGAGATGCTGTGGCATGACCTCAAGAGAGCAGTTCACACCAGACATCCCAAGAATATTGCTGAACTGAAACAGTTTTGTAAAGAGGAATGGTCCCAAATTCCTCCTGACCGTTGTGCAGGTCTGATCTAAAACTACAGAAAACATTTGGTTGAGGTTATTGCTGCCAATGGAGGGTCAACCAGTTATCAAATCCAAGGGTCCATACTTTTTATGTTTACATGGTGTGTTCAATAAAGACATGAAAACGTATAATTGTTTGTGTGTTATTAGTTTAAGCATACTGTGTTTGTCTATTGTTGTGACCTAGATGAAGATCAAATTGTATGACCAATTTATGCAGAAATCCAGGTATTTCCAAAGGGTTCATATACTTTTTCTTGCCACTGTAGCTGGATTATTAAATTAGTTAGTCAGTCCACACATTCTGCCTAATCAAAATGTTGCATTTTTCCACATTCCTTCAAGTACCCCAAAGCCTGTGGATGTACAACAATATTGTTTAGGAAATGCACGGTGAGCTCTTGTCTTGTGAATTGTATTCTACATTCCCATCTCAGTCCTCAACCGTTTTCCCACAACAATGGTCAGGTGAATATATTTGATTTATTTAACCTTTATTACAGATGAGCCCTGTATACACAAATATATACATTAATATTATATCAATGTGTATTGAAACTGTCATGTTGTACTGGGAAACCATTATGATTCATCTAAAAGAGTATTTAGGATTTTCTTGGTTCATTGAATGGATAATTGACGTAATTATTTATTTAGTTTGGATAAAAATAAAATAAATAGCTATCGAGCAGTTTTCTTCCTTCGTATAGGCACAGACCTGTAAATGAACCAACATAAATGCTTCATTTGGTTTCCAGTCCAGTATAGAAAGTAGTTGTTAATTAATAGGCTAAATGAAGTGTGACAGAGCGATTAGGAATCCACCTCCCCCACAGTATCGGAGACGCAATAATCCTTGGTGAGGTGAGCAATAAATTTGAAAACATATTTGAAGAATATTCATTCAAATGATATTACATGTGTTTAAATCGCATGCTTGTCTCATTAAAAGCGATTTATTTTCGTTCATTGAGCAGCTTTATTTTCCAGCACATTTCAGAATCTTTGACTCGGAGCATAAGAAAAAGGCCTCAAACCCATATGAGCAGGGCTATACTGTATGTGATATCAACCGAGAAGTATATTTTCTGGGTGATTTTAAATATTGACTGGCTCTCATCAAGCTGCCCACTCAGGAAAAAACTTCAAAAATGTAACCAGTGCCTGCAACCTGGTTAAGGTTGTCCGTAACCTACCAGGGTATTTACAAACAGACCAGGAATGAAATCAACATCTATTGATCACATCTTTACTAATGCTGCAGAAATTTGCTTTAAAGCAGTATCCAAATCCATAGGATGCAGTGATCACAATTGAATAGCCATATCTAGGAAAACCAAAGTTCCAAAGGCTGAGCCTGTCACGACTTCTACCAAAGGTAACTCCTCTCCCTGTTCGTGCTGCGCTTGGCGGTCGGCGTCGCCCGGTTTACAAGCCGCCACCGATCCCTTTTTCCTTTTCTGTTTTGTCTGTGATTCTTTTCACACCTGGTTTCATTTGCGTTTATTTCTGTGTGTATACAGGGTACCTGTTGCCTGCCTTAGTTCGTGCGGGATTAGACTTGTGTGTATTGCGCTCGATTGTATTTGATGTTTGTTGTTTTCACTATTACGCACGTGTATGTAAAGTGTCAGAACTGTGTTTGTTCCTCCGTGCGTTTGCACAAGCTTCTGAGTGTTCCAGAGCGTAATTTTTGGATTTTCATCTGTGCCATTTTTGTATTGGTGGACTATATTATTAAGCAAGCTTCCCAGACATCCCTGCTCTCCTGCGCCTGACTCCTACACCCCTCACCGAGACGCACAGGGCCTAATATCATGTATAAGAAGATTTGTGGTGATATCATGACACAAGGCGAGAGGCAGATGGTTGGAGTTTAAGATGTGTAATAATCCAAAAAGGAGTAGGCAAGAGAATGGTTATGGACAGGCAAAAGGTCAAACCAGTTCAGAGTCCAGGAGGTGCAGAGTGGCAGACAGGCTTGAGGTCAAGGCAGGCAGAATGGTCAGGCAGGCGGGTACAGAGACCAGAACAGGCAAGGGTCAAAACTGGGATGACTAGAAAAAGGAGAATAGCAAAGGCAGCAGTACGGGGAAAAACGATAGTTGACTTAACTTACAAGACGAACTGGCACAAAGAGACAGGAAACACAGGGATAAATACACTGGGGAAAGCAAGCAACACCTGGAGGAGGTAGAGACAATAACAGGTGAAACAGATCAGGGTGTGACAAGGGATTCATATATTGATGGTGTAAAGAATATTTGCTGGTCTGTGGAGTGTAATGAGGAACAACCAGACACTGCACTTGACACATTTATGAAATTGCTTATTCCAGTTACTAATAAGCACGCACCCACTAAGAAAATAATTGTAAAAACTGTTAAATCCCCTTGGATTAATTGAGAAATTGAAAAATTGTATGGTTGAGAGGGATGAGGCAAAAGGTATGGCAAATAAGTCTGGCAGCCCAACTGATTGGCAAACTGTAACGATCCTCTTCCTGTGAATGACTGGACCAAAGCGTAGCGTGAGACGTGTTCATGATATTTTATTAAAATCAGAACACTAGAACAAAAAATCACAAAGAGGAAAACAAACAGTTCTGTAAGGAAACTAACAATACAGAAAACAACTACCCACAAAACCCATGTAGGCAAGAGCTACCTAAGTATGGTTCCCAATCACAGACAACGATAGACTGCTGTCCCTGATTGAGAACCATACCCGGCCAAAAACAAAGAAATACAAAAACATAGAAAAAAGAATGCCCACCCTAGTCACACCCTGCCCTAACCAAAATAGAGAATTAAAGCCTCTTTATGGCCAGGGTGTGACACAAACGTACTGCAAATTAAGAAATTGTGTGACTAAGCTTAATACAATTTTAAAGAAACTATACTATGAAACAAAGATAAATTGTAAAAAGTTTGGAACACCTTAAATTACAATTTTGGAATAAAAAGTCAACTCGGCTCCATCATTCATTGAATCAGATGACTCATTTATCACAAAACCCACTAATATTGCAAACTACTTTAATTTACTTTTCATTGGCAAGATAAACAAACTTAGGGATGACATGCCATCAACAAACGCTGACACTACACATTCAAGTATATCTGACCAAATTATAAAAGACAAGAATTTTACTATTGAATTCCATAAAGTCAGTGTGAAAGAGGTTAAAAAAATATTGTTGTCTATCAACAATGACAAGCCACCGGGGTCTTACAATCTGGAAGGAAAATGACTGAGTGTAATATCGGACGATATTGCCACATCTTCAATTTAAGCCTACTAGAAAGTGTGTTCCCTCAGGCCTGGAGGGAAGCTAAAGTCATTCTGCTACCCAAGAATAGTAAAGCCCCCTTTACTGGCTCAAATAGCGACCAATCAGCTTGTTACCAACCCTTAGTAATCTTCTGGAAAATGTTTTACAGTAAAAACAAATTGACAACAGACTTTCATATAGGGAAGAACACTCAACAAGCACGGCGCTTACACAAATTACTGATGATTGGCTGAGAGAAATTGATGATACAATTATTGTGGGGGCTTTCTTGTTAGACTTCAGTGCAGCTTTTGATATTATCGATCATAGTCTGCTACTGGAAAAACGTATGTGTTTTGGCTTTACACCCCTGCTATAATGTGGATAAAGAGTTACTTGTCTAACAGAACACAGAGGGTGTTCTTTAATGGAAGCCTCTCAAACATAATCCAGGTAGAAGCAGGAATTCCCCGGGGTAGCTGTTTAGGCCCCTTGCTTTCTTCTATCTTTACTTATGACATGCCACTGGCTTTGAGTAAGGCCAGTGTGTCTATGTATGCGGATGACTCAACACTATACACGTCAGCTACTACAGCGACTGAAATGACTGCAACATTTAACAAAGACCTGCAGTTAGTTTTGGAATGGGGTGCTAGGAATAAGTAAGTTCTAAATATTGGAAAAAAACTTAAAGCATTGTATTTGGGACAAATAATTTACTAAACCCTAAACCTCAACTACATCTCATAATGATTAATGTGGAAATGTAGCAAATTGATGTGACTAAACTGCTTGGAGTAACCCTGGATTGTAAACTGTCATGGTCAAAACATATTGATACAACAGTAGCTAAGATAGGGAGAAGTCTGTCCATAATAAAGCATTACTCTGCCTTCTTAACAACACTATCAACAAGGCAGGTCCTACAGGCTCTGGTTTTGTCGCACCTGGACTACTGTTCAGTCGTGTGGTCAAGTGCCACAGAGGGACTTTTGCAGTTGGCTCAGAACAGGGCAGCATGGCTGGCCCTTAAAAGTACACAGAGAGCTAACATTAATGACATGCATGTCAATCTCTCCTGGCTCAAAGTGGAGGAGAGATTGAATTCCTCATTACTTGTTTTTGTAAGAAGTGTTGACAAGCTGAAGGTACCGAGCTGTCTGTTTAAAATACTCGGAAACCCATGCATACCCCACAAGACATGCCACCAGAGGTCTCTTCACAGTCCCCAAGCCCATAACAGACGATGGGAGGCGCACAGTACTACATAGAGCCATGACTACATGGAACTCTATTCCACATCAGGTCACTGATGCAAGCAGTAGAATCAGATTTAAAAAGCAGGTAAAAATACACCTTATGGAACAGCGGGGACTGTGAAGTAACACAAACATAGGCACAGACACGTGCATACACACACATAATAACATACTCAATGTACACATGGACTTTGCATTGTAGATGTGTGGTAGTGGAGTATGGGCCTGAGGGCACACACTAAGTGTGTTGTGAATTCTGTAATGTATTGTAATGTTTTTAAAATTGTATAACTGCCGTAATTTTGCCAGACCCCAGGAAGAGTAGCTGCTGCCTTGGTAAAATAACACTGTCAAAATGGAAAGCTTCTTGCAAGAGTTAATATGCCCTGCCCATTGGGCCAAAATCAATGATAGCCTTTTGTATAGATGGACTACAGTAATAGAATGAAAATGAACTAAACTTTTAAGACAACTGATGTTTAGTTTATAAATACTTTGCTACAATGACACACTTAGCTAGCTACCCACCTCATTCCTTTCTGTTAGCATGTGCACGTAGAAAGTACACCATGTTTTCATGATACCTGTCTTTTCAGATTCCACAATGATTCTTTAGTTGTGGACACTACATCACTGCACTTCCTCTCTTCCTCTTGGTCATCCTCATCTTTGTAGGTAACCCCTTTTTCAATTATGTTTTTTATCAGTTTCTTTTTTTGTAAGGACCGACGCTGGAGTAGAGAAGCAGGTATGGGGAGTCAGCATTTAATATGGAACAGACAGGGAACAAGACAGGAACAGTGTCAGCACACGGGTGAACTAACAACAAACGACAATTAATGCAGAAGCAGGGAACAGAGCGGGGAACCAGACAGATATAGGGAAGGAAATGACAGGTGAGTCCGATAATCGCTGATGCGCGTGACGGGGGGAAGGCAGGTGTGCGTAATGATGATGGCAGGAGTGCCCAATGCTGGGGAGCCTGGCGCCCTCAGGCGAGAGCGCAAGGGGGGGAAGAGCGGGATAAGGTGTGACATTATGAAAATATTTAGCATACTAGATGACAGTATCTAAAGCAATGGGCTATAGCAGCACACAAGTAGTCTGCAAATGCATGCTGGCCGGGCATGCCCTGAACTTGTGAAGTGAGCGCTACTGGAGCACTACTGGAGTGAAATTTGAGCGGGCGAGAAGGCCACCTTCCAGCCTTTGGGAAACTCACCCCATGCTCCGCTCCCTGCTCTGCTCCCTGCTCCGCTCACATACTCTGCTGGGAACACTCTCAAGCATTATCATCAGCAAGCTTTACCACCATTTCTATGCTATCTTAATCCTCTCTAGTTGTTGGCATGTGCTCACTCAAAATCACCTGCCCAATTAAATAAAATACAACTTTAAAGTAAAGTGCACAATGCCAAAATACTTATTCACTGACTTACTTCCATCAGATCAAACAAAAACGTTACATTCAGTATCACCATTTAAAAACAGGAAAATGTACTGTGCCAATCAAAAGTTTGGACACACCTACTCATTTCAGGGTTTTTCTTTATTTTTTACCATGTTCTACATTGTAGATTAATAGTGAAGACATCAAACTATGAAATAACACATCATGTATTAACCAAAAAGGTGTTAAACATTTATATTTTAGATTCTTCAAAGTAGCCACCCTTTGCCTTGATGAGAGCTTTGCATGACTCAGGCCTTCATGGTTGAATTGCTGCAAAGAAACCATGACTGAATTACACCAATAAGAAAAAGAGACTTGCTTGGGCCAAGAAACATGAGCAATGGACATTAGACCGGTGGAAATCTCTCCTTTGGTCCTTTGCTACTTTTGGTTCCAACCGATGTGTCTTCGTGTGACGCGGAGTAGGTGAATGATCTCAGCATGTGTCATTCCCACCGTGAAGCATGGAGGAGGTGTGATGTGTGGGGGAGCTTTGCTGGTGACACTGTCCTTGATTTATTTAGAATTCAAGGCACACTTAACCAGCATGGCTACCACAGTATTCTGCAGCGATACGCCATCCAATCTGGTTTGGGCTTAGTGGGACTTTAATTTGTTTTTCAACAGGACAAGGACCCAAAACACACGTCCAGGCTGTGTAAGGGCTATTTGACCAAGAAGGAGAGTGATGGAGTGCTGCATCATATGACCTGGCCTTCACAATTACCCAACCTCAAACCAATTGAGATGGTTTGGGATGAGTTGGACTGCAGAGTGAACAAAAAGCAGCCAACAGCATATGTGTGTCACGTTCTGACCTTTATTTCCTTTGTTTTTGTATTTAGTTAGTATGGTCAGGGTGTGAGTTGGGTGTGCAGTCTATGTTTGATTTTCTATGATTTGGGGATTTCTATGTTTCAGCCTAGTATGGTTCTCAATCAGAGGCAGGTGTCATTAGTTGTCTCTGATTGAGAATCATACTTAGGTAGCCTGGGTTGCACTGTTTGTTTGTGGGTGATTGTCTATGGTGATGGCTTGTTTCAGCGCAGCTCGCATTAGCTTCATGGTTGTTATTTTGTTTACTGGTTTTGTATAGTTTTCAGTGTTCAGTACTTTCTTTATTAAAGATTTACCATGGACACTTACCACGCCGCATATTGGTCCTTTGATTCTTTTCGCCTCTCCTCTTCAGAAGAAGAGGAGGACGACCGTGACAATGTGGGAACTCCTTCAAGACTGTTTGAAAAGCATTCCAGGTGAAGCTGGTTGAGAGAATGCCAAGAGTGTGCAAAGCTGTCATCAAGGAAAAGGGTGGTTACTTTGAAGAATCTCAAATATAAAATATATTTAGATTTGTTTAACACTTTTTTTGGTTACTACATGATTCCATATGTTATTCCATAGTTTTGATGTCTTATTCTGCAATGTAGAAAATAGTCAAACAAAGAAAAATGTAGTAGTGTCTCCAAACTTTTGACTGGTACTGTATATTTCGTCCTATCAATCTAGAATGTCAGAATTTATCAGAAAGTCTCAAGTTGGTATACATGTACCATATACACTCACCGGACAGTTCACACACACCGGGTCGGATCCCTCTCTGCATCCAAAACAGCCTTTAATTATTCGGGGGACTCTACAAAGTGTCGGAAACGTTCCACAGGGACGATGGTCCATGGTAAACGCGATGGCATCACACAGTTGCTGTAGATTGGACAGCTGTACATTCAAGCTGCGAACAGCCCATTCCATCTCATCCCAAAGATGCTTTAATGGGTTGAGGTCCGGGGACTACGCAGGCAACTCAAGTTAACTGAACTTGCTGTCATATTCCAGGTGATGTTTTTCCACTCCTCAATTGTCCAGTGTTGGTGATCACTTGCCCATTGGAGCCGCTTCTTCTAACTGATAGGAGTGGAAACTGGTGTGGTTGCCAGCTGCAATAGCCCATTCGGGGCAAGGATCAACGAGTTGTGTGTTCTGAGATGCTGTTCTGTACACCACTGATGTACGGCGGCATTATTTGTCTGTTTGTGGCCCGCCTGTTAGCTGCCGTTGACTGGATGTTTTTTCTGTGTCGCACCATTCTCTGTAAGCCTGAGACACTCTCGTGTGTGAAAAGCCCAGGAGTGTGGCTGTTTCTGGGATACTGGATCCAGCGAGCCTGGCTCCGACGATCATACCACATTTAAAGTTGCTTAGGTCATTCGTTTTGCCCATTCTAACATTGAGTAGCACAGTAACTGAATGCCTTGATGCCTGTCTGCCGGCTGTATATAGCAAGCCACGGCCACGTGACTGACTGTCTGTAGGAGAGATCCATTTTCGTAAATGGGGTGGTGTACCTAACAAACTGTCAGGTGAGTGTATTAAAAAAAAAATCCTAATTTGAACGCTAACATTCAATGGCCTTGGACTCCTCTAGAATCCAAGCAGACCGTCTACATTTCAGGGACCGCTTTCCATGTAATTGCTGCAGTGAGTGGGCAGAAAAATTGCATTTTACGGTCTTATTTGGAAACTGCTGAAGAGTTTGATTTGGGCGGTTCATGACTCATCTGCTAAAGGAATTGTGTGTCAGCAAATGGTTATGCTCATTGGAGTGGATGGCATATTGCATAGTTGAGTTTTCCTAATAATGCAGTCCTAATGACGCAAGGGAAGCAGAGGCAAGCTGGGCACTCAAATTCTCAGTGATCATCATCACTACCACCTTTAGGCAAGAAAATATATTTCTATACTTTTTGCTAATTTTGTATTCAGTGAGAGCAAGGTTGGCGATCTCAGATCAGATAGCTGTGGTTTACTGCACATAGCACTTACTGTAGATGGCTGGCTTGGGCAGGGCCCAGAATCCATATGATGTTGTCCTCTATATTTCCATTGACACATTCTTAACAACTTCTTTGAAAGGTCTGTTTGCTGTCTAGATTGTACTGAATATGACATAGTGCTAAATAACTCTCTCACATGTAAGTTGAAGTATTTTTGTAGCATGGTCCCTAAGGTACATAACAAACAAATATGCTTTTGTTTGGGTACATTTATGCCATTTTCTGTTATCATTTTCTGTTATTACTTGAAATTGATATGGAACGCTTTTGCTGTCTTGATAGGTGGATAATAAGTCGCCAAATGCATCGCTTCCAGGTTGTCATTGTTGTGGTGTCATAGAGAATCACAGATCCTAATGGAATATTAAAGTGTGATACACAAATAGAACATTTCAAATAGAAGGGTTTGTTCTGCCACTCAATTATGCATTTCATTTACAGAGACTTAGTTATATATTTCTGTCAGCAGAAATGGATCTGTAGTCATGTTGTGAAAGAATGCAGTTGGGATATAGTCACTCCACTCAATTTTTTCCCAGCGAGCTCATTTACATTTGGCTCCTGTGTCTGTTCCTACTTAGCAGTCAGTACGTCAACCCTCTTTCTGACAATGCATAGATGAAAATGGAAGGGGAATGAGAGAAAATGTCCAGGATACCTGCCAGCCAAAGTCATTTGAAATTCAAATGAAGGTCCAAAATAAAAATGTCTTCTGGAAACAATAGATTTCTGCCTAAGATTGCAAAAGTATCAACTCTGGGTTTGAATAATGGAATGGCTTGAAATTAAATTTAGTCGACTGGTCGATTGTTTGGTCGATAGGCTGTTTTTTTTAGTCGAGCAGTGGCAAGTATATGAAAATATATACATTTTTTCCACACGAGATACCTATCTGATTCAAGCCTTTCTGAGTGGACTAATCCATTGTGGAAGCCGCTGGATGGTACACCAGTATCACCAGTAGTACATTTAGCCTGCCGTTAATTCCCATCATTTCTAATATACAATGTTTGTTTGGTTATGGTAATTTCTGTTAATGTATTCAATATATAATTATTACAGGCTTACCGTTGTCATTGTAGGAGTGGACACGTTGTTTGCAAAGCGCAAAACCTTGGCTACACTTGTGAGGAAAAAAGTTCTGGTGTATTTAATTCCATTTACAAGTTGTCAATTTATTAAACATATTTTGTTTGGAGCGTTCCTGTCAATCTTGAGTAAGGACACACACACATGATTACCCATAGAAGTAGGGTTAGGCTACCTGGCCTGCACGCAAATGTAGGCCTATAAAAATGTCAATTTGATGCTATCATCTTCCTGGGATAACCCATCCACCACCTCCGCCTCACCCAC
Organism: Oncorhynchus mykiss; assembly: GCF_057628025.1. Classification (NCBI taxonomy): domain Eukaryota; kingdom Metazoa; phylum Chordata; class Actinopteri; order Salmoniformes; family Salmonidae; genus Oncorhynchus; species Oncorhynchus mykiss. Next base: position 9,466,969 of record NC_143045.1, read on the forward strand.
AATATATGAGAGTCCATGGGACCCTGAGAGTCCATGGGACCCTGAGAGTCCATGGGACCCTGAGAGTCCATGGGGCCTGCAGCTTTCTGTCTAGTCATTTTATAGTTAACATTTTCCTTCAAAGCAGAAACTCTTATACGATCGTGTCTTAACTCACCATCACTGTGGAGCTTCTCAAAGTATTTTTTTATTTGCCTGAAACAGCAAGTAAACAAAGTCTGTTTTTACATCCATTGAGAATAAGAACAGTTCCTCAATGAAGCCTATTTGGAAAATCTTTCCTGTTCTCTCCCTTTTAATAACTACTCAGCATGAAAGGGAAAAAAATGTCATGCTCTGGTTCGGTGGAAACCTCCTAAAATATGCCTACCTGATTACTTCTTATCTGTTGCACAAATAGCCTACAGCTGTGTCTTTCTGGAGCTCACTGGAGCTGTAAACTCTTGAGGGCCCAGAATATATTATACAATGTTGTGTGTTTGCTAGTATCAGCTTGGGGCCATGTTAACCATTGATACAATGGTTCAAGTTCCCTGCAGACAGGCCATGCATAGCCAATGTGATGTATAGGGTATTTATTTTTATCAGGATATTTTCTACCTGCAGGCTGCAATGTTTTTATTTGTTGTCTTTATGTAGGCTATTTTTACATGTTGGCAATGGCAATAGAAGTTACTTTTAGATTTCTATCATTTTCATTTAGATAGAATTTTGATTAAACATGCCACTGATTTTCAGATATGAAGACTTTATTATTAATAAAAAGGAAACTCTTCTACAAAAATGTGCATATGAAATTTATAACTGGCACACAAATCAGTAGAAATGGTACGATAACTTGGCACTCCAAATGGAAAAGGTTACCGACCGCTGGTGCAGCCTCTACCGGCAGCTTTGGGAGAGTAATGGCAGAATCTGCGAAGGACAGCAGCAGTGGGCAATGGAAGGAGGAGTCAGGATCAGTTTTTTTTTCTTCTGGTTAGGCTATATTGATCTCTTGCTCCCTCTTTAGTAATTTGTGTCTTCATTTTTAATTGCAGTGCTTAAAGCATCAGACAAGCTCAGTAGCCTACACATCGTTGATCTTATCCAAACAGGGTGTGTCTATATATGGAAAAATACACATTGTAAAATTTAAACCAATCGATTGGTCGAAAGAACAGACAACCCTCGGTCGACCAAGAGTTTTTTTTTTTTTAGTCTGGGACAGCCCTACTTGAAATGGATAGGGGATGCTCCAACTCTCTTATTAATGTAGATTATGTCGCTCACATACCGTATAGAGGCATACATTTTTGAAAGAGAGCTTGGTCAATGTGTTTAGACAATAGTCTTGTTTATATTTCAACAGGTTTGGGTTTTCAAAAACAATTATGCTATGCTTCCCTTTCTGTTACATTGTGTTTGTTTGGCATTTTTCATCTCCCTCTATATTTGGGGTTGAGTTTGGAACAACATGTGTTCTACAAACCTTTGTTAGTGTAGTTACACTATAAGTGTGTGTATGTGTGTTAAATGTTGAACACTTTTGGACATTGTCCTCTGTATGAACTCTTTGATGGCAACGTCCCCAGGGTTAACCCTTTTAATAGATTACATTGTGGGCTTTTCACATTATTCGTGAGATAGAGCTTTTCGATACCGGCACATCTAATCTCTACTAGAATAACAGCGTTGAGCGTTGGTGCCTGAATCAATGTTTTAAAGGTTTTACACCTTCCTCTGAGGCTCTTGGGAATTATTAAGCCCCTCCACACTTCTGCTTACATGTGACGCTAAATTGGGGACTATAAATTCACATGGGGTCACTCGATTGACAAAAGCTTTTTGTAAATGACTGATACCTTTTTTCTCTCCTACTTTATCTGTGTAAAGGTTACACCTTCAATGGTGCTACTGCTGTACTGTGTATGGGGCTGACTTTATATTGGGCTGACTGATTTTAGGTTGTAAGGTTAAGAGATTGAGGGGGGGGGGGGGGGTTGGCAATCTCTGATGAAATATGAAGTATTTTCTCTGTCTTTTGTCAACGTGCTTGCCAAACAGCTGTTGAGAACCACAGTGGCATGTATTCTTTGCCTTTCACTGAAGCAGTGAAGGTTGAATGCCTCAATGTCACACTGTTTTGTAAGTCGTTGAACTTGAAATATGCAAGTTTTGTAAGTCATTGAATGTGCATATTTACGAAATCTGTATGCAAGTAAATGTATCTTTTTAAATAAGATGGGTCATAAAAAATTGTTTCTCTTTCTTTCTTATATCTACTCATTAACAGACCTACTCTAATTGTTCAATTGCCTTTTAAGTACTAATTGTATACCATGTTATTTTCTTGTGTGTTCTACTGTAATATCAACTTTATATAGCGTTCTGATGTACTTTACAATTTACAACCAAAACACAGAATTCAGGTTGCTGTTCAGATTAAATCCTTGCTTTAAGGTTTTAGTCCTTATGTAGTACAGTGACAACATTAACAGTTCCTAGTGTTTCACATTATAAATTAATGAATCGCCTCCGGTGTACCTATTGCGTGACAAGCTCATTTCAGATTTTTTTTTACAAAAAAATATTCACTGTTTCAGTGCAGCATCATTTATGTTGTTCTACCTTTTCCTTGTTCTAGGTAAGTGGGAGAGCTCTTTAAACCTGTTTGTGTGCCAGAGGGGAAATGGGGGCACGTGATCCTCCTGGGTGTGCAGGGACTTCACGAGACACAGTAAGACAACAGCTCCTCACTGTACTCAGCACTCAGCATTACATGACGTTCCTGCTCTTTGATTTATGCTTCTCTCTCCTGTGTACAGTACCTCACACGAAGAGGAACATTCTCTTTGTATGTTGCATTTCAAGCTGTTTAATTGGGATTGATTTGGTCAAATCAAATGTGTTATTCATAGTCATGTTTGATGGGGAACTAGGGGCAGAGACTTAGTTTGAGATCCTATTATTGTGATGTTGATGGTATGTTACCTGTGATGATAGGGTTAACATTATCTAAAGCACATATACAGTACTATAGTTACTCATGCATATTATATCACTCTTACCTTGTAGTTAAGTTCAACCAGAAACTTTTACTTTAAACCAGGAAGTTTTATTTTGGTCAATGTACAAGTAGTACTCAAGGCGATTTTGTGCAGAGGGGCACCTTCCCTTATTCCAGGCTCTGTGGTGGTCATAGTATGCACTGGAGCCCGGAGCATTGCTCACTTCTGCTAAGTAGACCTTCTCTAGCGGGATTGCCTGGGCCTCAGACGTCAGGGGTTTGTGTTAAATAAAATGGCTCTAGGCCTTGTCTTTGACACCTGTGTCCGCTTCTATTATGTCACCCGTACAAGGATGTAGGACGTGGGGCTCAGGACAATGAGGCCGGCCTCTTTTCCCCAGGAATATTTTCTAAAAGCAGGTGACACATGGACGTGCGCGAGCCTCTGAGGCATAGCAGTGACATGTTGAAGGTAGAGGATGTGACTGAAATGTCAGTTCTGAGATGAAGACAGACCGTACCTCTAGTGACTCACCCCGTAGCACTCACTTCCGTCATCATGAAGTGTTTTGAGAGACTACTCAAGTATCATATCACCTCCACTTTACCTGTCACCCTAGACCAGGCCTGGGCAATTTGCATTTTTAACTGAAGGTCATGATTAGTTGATTATTGGAGTCAGGTGTGTTGGCTGGGGCAAAAGTGTGACACCCGAGAACTGGAGTTGCCCAGGCCTGCACTAGACCCACATCAAATTGTTTACCAATCCAATAGGTCCACAGACGATGCAATCGCCATCGAACTGCACACTGCCCTATCCCATCTGGATAAGAGGAATACCTGTGTAAGAATGCTGTTCATTGACTATAGCTCAGCGTTCAACACCATAGTACCCTCCGACTCATCATCAAGCTTGAGGAGGCCCTGGGTCCAACCCCGCCCTTTGCAATTGCGTCCTGGACTTCCTGACGGGCCAACCCCAGGTGGTAAAGGAAGGAAACAACATCTCCACTTCGCTGATCCTCAACACTAGGACCACACACGGGTGCATGCTCAGCCCCCTCCAGTACTCCCTGCCCACCCATGACTGCGTGGCCATGGACACGCCTCCAACTGAATCATCAGGTTTGCAGACAACACAACAGTAGTAGGCTTGATTACCATCAGTGACGAGAGCCTACAGGGAGGAAGTGAGGGCACTCAGAGTGTGGTGTCAGAAAAACAACCTCTCACTTAACATCAACAAAACAAAGGAGATGATCGTGGACTTCAGGAAACAGCAGAGGGAGCACCCCCCTATCCACATCGACGCGACAGCAGTGGAGAAGGTGGGACATTTTAAGTTCATCAGCGTACACATCACAGACAAACTGAAATGTTGCACCCGCACAACAGTGTCTCTTAAACCTCAGAAGGCTGAAGAATTTTGGCTTGTCACCTAACACCCTCACAAACATTTACAGATGCACAATTGAGATCAGCCTGTCGGGCTGTATCACTGCCTGTTATGGCAACTGCACCGCCCACAACCTCAATACTCTCCAGAGGGTGGAGCGATCTGCACAATGCATCACCGGGGGAAAACTGCCTTCCCTCCAGTACACCTACAGCACCCGATGTCACAAGAAGGTCAAAAAGATCAAGGACAACAACCACCTGAGTCACTGCCTGTTCACCCCCCTACCATCCAGAAGGCGAGGTCAGTACAGGTGCATCAAAGCTGAGATCGAAAGACTGAAAAGCAGCTTCTATCTCAAGGCCATCAGACAGTTAAACAGCCATCACTAACACAGAGAAGCTGCTGCTTACATACAGACTTGGAATCATTGGCCATTTTAATAAATTGATCACTAGTCACTAATGCTACTTTAATAATGTTTACATATCTTGCATTACTCATCTCACATGTATATACTGTATTTTATACCATCTATTGCATCTTGCCAATGCCACTCTGTCATTGCTCGTCAATATATTTATATGTATATATTCTTATTCCATTCCTTTACTTAGATTTGTGTGTATTCTGTAGTTGTTGTGGCATTGTTAGATTACGTAGATATTGCTACACTTTCGGATCTAGAAGCACAAGCATTTCGCAACACTCACAATAACCTCTTCTTACCATGTGTATGTGACCAATAAAATTTGATTTGATGATTTGATTTAGTGACTGAGCAAGGAAACAGGTGTGAAATGGTGCCTGTATGGTTTAATTTTAACTTAGGCATCACCAATATGTAGCCAACATCAGTCATAAAGCTGACCTTGAGGCCAATGGTGACTTTAAAACAGTTACAGAGTTTTTAATGGCTGTAATAGGAGAGAACTGAGGATGGACCAACAACATTGTAGTTGCTCCACAATACTAACCTAAATGACATAGTGAAAAAAAGTAAGCCTGTACAGATACAAATATTCCCAAATAGGCATCCTGTTTGCAATAACGCACTAAAGTAAAACTTCAACAATTAACTTTATGTCCCGAATTCAAAGCGTTATGTTTGGGGCAAATCTTAAAGATCACAGAGTACCACTCTTCATATTTTCAAACATGGTGGTGGCTGCTTCGTGTTATGGGTATGCTTTTCATCGACAAGGGAGTTATTTGGGGTGAAGAAAAAGAAACACAACAGAGCTAAGCACAGGCAAAATCCTAGAGGAAAACCTGGTTCAGTCTGCTTTACACCAGAAACTGGGAGACAAATTCACCTTTCAGTGACAAGACTTAGATGGCTGTCTAGCAATTATCAACAACCAACTTGACAGAGCTTGAAGAATTAAAAAAATAATAATATGCAAATATTGAACAATGAGGTGTGCAAAGCTCTTAGAGACTCAAAGGTGATTCTAACATGCATTGATTTAAGGGGTTGAATAGTTGTCTAATCAATATATATTAGTGGGTTTTTATTTTACAAGTGTCAAAATGTTTCCTTCACTTTGACATTATATAGTATTTTGTGTAGATCATTGACAGAAAATGACAAATACATTTTAATCCCACTTTGTAACACAACAAAATCTGGAAAAAGTCACGGGATGTGATTACTTTCTGAAGGCACTGTATAAATGGAATGGTTAAATATCACTTTTGACATATTCGAATGAGACCATGTTCCACCACATTAAGATTACACTAAAACTGAAATACAATGATCCCTCTGTATGGCCTGTTGTGATGTGGTGTTGTCTGTTTTAAGCAGTTGCTGTAGTGGCTGTTGAAACAATCCATACATTTAGTTTGACCCACTCTTATAAAGCTGGACTAATTACTATACCTCATTAAATCCTTTTGAAGTTACTTAAGCATACATAATTAATAAACAAACTGGTACCATGTGACCATCTATCAAAAATAATACATTATTTATTTGTTTCATATTCATAATGATGACTATTTATCACTTTAATCAAAGTTAACCAACAGTGGTTTTGTCAGGTACATTAAGTTATCATTCCCTTGGGGCAAAAAACATGTTTCCCAAAACAATGCAATTTCACATACAGTAGATGGAAGTGTAATTTATATGAAACAATTTGAGGGATACAGCAGCTTCAAGTTGCATTACGTGCATTGCATTCATCCAATGACCCAGTGCACCAATTTCACAGTGCTTTATGCAGATCTAAAGTAAACAATTGCTGCCATCTCATGGACCTTATTGCTAAAAATTATATTATGCCAGTTTTGTGAACTTCACCTGTTTAATTCACAGTAAGCATATAGTTAGGATGAAGGATTGGGCACTTATTCCTCTAAGGTTTTCCTGGCTGGTGTATTATGGTTCCCTGTGGCTAGAATCTCTGCGCATACTCAACATGGCAGACATACTCAACATGTCTCTCTGGTCCTGTCCAAGGACTCTTCATACTGTAACTGCCCTCCTTCCTTCTTTCTTTGGCATTTCACTTCTTTCTTTCTTTCCTTCCTTCCTTCCTTCCTTCCTTCCTTCCTTCCTTCCTTCCTTCCTTCCTTCCTTCCTTCCTTCCTTCCTTCCTTCCTTCCTTCCTTCCTTCCTTCCTTCCTTCCTTCCTTCCTTCCTTCCTTCCTTAATTTTTTCTCCCCCTAGTTTCCTCTCTGACTAAGTCTGTGTTGTCGTCTGCTGTGTGGGAGCTAGTCGTCTCATCACACAGAGTGGCTGTAAGCCTTGCAGGTGCCTGTCAATCTCGGTTGACTGCTGAGCTTGTCCTACTAATCATCCTCCATCCCTGTGCCTGGTAAGAGAGTGGGCTATGTGCTGCCGGTGCTAGTCTCCCCACTCTAGGCTCCCTGGCTGGACCTGAGACAGCTGTAGTGTACCATCTGTATCAGATGAACCAGCCATACCCATCTGTCACTAGCAGCCCCAGCACTCCCCTACACCACCTGGGGGATTGAGAAGACTAGACAGGGTCCCTGGTTCTCTGGAGGGTTGTCTCACTCCATCTGCAGCGCTCTACGACCTGGCTCACACAATTATATAGCCTGAGAGGCAGCCCGGCACCCGTCCTCCCCGGGCCCTAGCTAGCTATAATCCCATGTTGGACAACGGAGTGAATATATTACGAAGACTGCTGTGGTCCTCTCTCAGCCATTTCAGGGCAATCCGAGCGTGTCTCTCCTCTGTTATCAGCTATGGAGAAGGTGACCAGGTGGACGGTGGACTCAGTGCCTCTAAAAAAAAGTCCACAACAGGAAATGTGTGTTTGGGCCAGACTCTGATAATCCTCCTGACCTGAAAGAGAAAATACCACCCTGGTGGTTTGAATCATCAGTTCTCTGAGCAAGGTGGCAACTATAACCTTGTTTTACTGATGTGTTTTTGTGTTCCATTAATACTGGAATACTGACTCCTGACCAGAGAACAATCCATGCACCAAAGCCAGAGAAACGATGTTTCAAGGTCATCCGCTATGTCTATAGCGATTGTTATTCCAAGGTGGATTATTTTACTTTCTCTAAAGACACATTGCTTTGTACGTGTCCTTATCACTAATGAAATGGATCCCAAGCCACACCGGGTAATTCAATATCTCAAATGATATTAGTCCCTGTCAGGTCTACAGAGACACAGAGAGAGAGCTTTGGGCTCATTCAAATATCAACAGGAAAGGACATGTTTCCTACTGTCTGAATCATTTTCATGAATTAACTCTTTAGAAATGTGTTTTGTGCTGAATATTCATTCGGGTTTAGATAGGCTGGAGATAGTTCTGCTTCTAAGTTGTCCCTGTCAGAATTGAAGTGTTAGACATGAATAAAACACATTTTGAATTACTGTGCTTTACTGTTCGCCTTTGCAATACCCAGTTAAACCATAGAATGTATTATTTAGTTTAGATTACTCCTCATATTTTTCTCAAACTTTGAGATTTTGTAAAAAATTTGGTCAACTGGACAAAACTGTGCTGCTGAAAATCTTCTTCAATTGATACTTTGCCCTTGCATTATTTTAAAGCTCTTTGAATAATTGACCATCTCAGCAAATTATATGCACTATATACAGTACACTGACTCCCGTATGAGAGGTGTCTGTTGGATGGCTACATCAGGATTGACCCCTGATGCTTTATTGCAGTAGGGTGACAAAAGCCGTGGGCCCTCCACTTTTGGCCGGGCCCTATCGAATTTTCATGAGGGTGAGGCAGTCACTGAGCACCTTCATGATTATTCATGAGGGAAGTCATTGGCTTTTTCAGATGAAACAATTACATCTTTTGAAAATGGTTAACGAATACATTTTGTAAACTAGAGCTCAGGTCCCCCCATGTGTCGTAGTTGGCAACCGCACTTTTGGTTTTGATTGGTTGTACTTTATGGCTTTTAAACATCACAACATTGAAAATCAAACATGATTATAACATGAAATCAACTCGTTATCCAAACTATTACTGTAGCCTTAATACTTCACTATATATCTCAGTACATTACCAATGTGTTTGATATTCAGCATTCATAGTCATCCATATTGTTGAAAGGTCAGTGGTTCAGCTGAAATCGCACGGTGCCATGAATGTGAATTCAACAAATAATGCAGTTATCATCTAAGAAAATAACAAATCCCTCTCCCTACACAGTAAAGAGGTTAAGGTTTCTAGCAGAGTTATTTTTCCCATTTCTATCACCTACCTACTGAGGTCCTATATGTTGTGATGTATGACTAATCTTGTTTGTACCTAATGTTTGGTATACTCAGTTTTCACTTTTACAACTTGTGACTTGTAACAAACTGAGTACACAGGCTTACACGGAGAGAATGCTACCTGGAGTGTGTTTTGGTGCCGTTGACCCCTGAATATAGAACTGTGGGCCACATAAACACTTAATTAGGGCCTCCAACTGGAGCTGTGTATGGTGTGGAACCAGGGAGTGAGGCAGGAAGGAAGCACACAATGTCACAGGGCACAGTGTCATTATGAAAAATGAATAAAGGTGGGTCATTACCACTGCTCCCAAGAGGACTCAGTGGAGGATAAGTGCACAAAAATAATAAAACACTTTTCATATAGTGTCTGAGTGATACAGTTTCAGTCTAAACACTGGGTGACATTTATATACTGTTAGATTGAGGAGAGAAATATGGCATAATTATGTGACATGTTGACATCCTCCTTGTCATGTGACATCAATAAACCAAACCGTTTATATATGTGCATTGCTGTGTTTATTTTCCTTGTCAGTTTATATAGCGTTTAACAGAGATATCAGTTTTTCTGAAAGCTTAGGCCAATGAGATTATTTGAGGATGTTTAATGTACCCCACATGAGTAGTCTAACGTTAGCCTACCTGACTATACCCCCTTAGAAGAATCATATACATATTGTGGCAACCGGCAGGGAGAGATGAGAGGAGTGGTAATTGAGGAAAGATACCTTGCAGGTAGCTGGCTCCACACCTAGGCCTTATATGGACTTCCTGCCCCAACGGGGAAAGGCTGTTTTTCGTTAAGTCAGGGAGTGCTTGAGATTAAAGGAGGAAGCAGCCTGCACCAAGGGGAGAGGTGAGAGACAATAGAGATGAAGTGAGAGAAACGAGAGTAAAATCTGTGTGATTGCCCGTTGTGACCTGGACTGTCGGACTAACCCCCCTGTGTACCGGACCGGATTGGCTGAGGACCCGAGTGTGAGGATTACCCCTGAAAAATGGAACGGACAAAGAGAACGACTTGTGGACTGTGAGGTGCTTGGTAACTTCCTCATTTCCCCGTGTACAAAAATCCCTAATAAACTTCCCATTTGTATTATATTTGTGCTACTGATGCCTGTTTTGTTAGTGAACTTGCTGACGTGGAAACCCCACACCCTTGATCTTGCTTCAATATATACTGTAGGTAGTGATGTCCCTGAAAAAAAGTATTGAATATGCAATTCTGTGATGAGATGCAAATCCACCTTTTTTTACAATCTCAGAAGTATTACAAGCTCACTCTTCTACTTAATCAGTATTACACTTGACTGCTTGTTGAACCCACTGCTACAAGCGGTTGCAATTACTGTGGCCACACTGGCCCTTACATCATCAAATGGTGAGTGTGTCTTGAATTCAACTTTTAACTCAGTCAACTTCAAATACCTTTTTTGAAGAAAAGTTAGCTCAACTAGATAAAAAAAAATAATAATGCAATGTGTACACTGCATTAATTCATGGAAGACAAAACAGGACATTTAAATACACCACACACTGAATATCTGATACAGAAACATGATATAGCCTAAAAGCTTACCAGACAACACACACATATTATGCCATCTCATTGTGTGCTTAGCATTTCAAACTGCACCCAATCTGTTTATCATTTGATGGCCCTAAGGAGTACAGGCAGATGTGTTAAACCTGTAGCCAGTAGTACATTATCTGCAAGCGTCTCAAGCTCTTCATAGTAATATTCATCTCTAGGGTGACGGTGAACAGTGGTTGGAGCTGGAGCCTTGGCTTGTGTCAACTGAGGATTCCGTCCAAGTCATATTTCACAAAAAGAGAAGTGTGAAATGCTCATCTCACCGAATGCAGTTTTTCCATAAATCATCCTTGCTATTGGTGGAGTGAGATATGGCACGATAGCGACCTGGCCGTCAGAATGATCCATTTGCGTGTCAAAGGAAGGAACACTGAATTCCAGATTAATGGCAGTGACATCAGCTTTAACTTCCCCTCATTGTGGAATTTTGGCCGTCCACTTGAATGTGTTTATAGCAGAACCACTGCTTCTGTACGTAGCCCTGCTCATCAATTTCTCTAATGTAGAGCTGGTTTATCTGGTGGAGTGATTTAGATTTACAGTTGGAATCTTTATGGCTGAGATGAGAAAAATAGTCCCAGAGCTATTGCCTGAGAGTGGTACTGTGGCTAATTGTTGATCATGAATAGTGCTTTCCAGTTAAGTCTGCTCTAGTAATTATGAGGATTTTCTCAAAGTCTTGATAATGATATGATTTCTATTCCCTTAAACTCTTTTGCTCATTGTATTGTGACTCATATTTCAAATAAGGAGTAAATGTAGAGAGAAATCACCAGGACTTTGTTAGTCTCTCGCTAAATCAATATTTAATACATCCTCAAAGCAGCAGTGTACATCTGTACCATCCCTGAATGCTTGATTATGCTCTCTCCCTGCCAACTTGGTATAGGCTAGCAGTCAGTATTGGAGGAGCGAGACTCTCAGAAATAGGCTACATCATTAGCTTACGAGAGTAAGGCCCATTATTTTCACTTTAAGACGTTTTCCCACTAGGCTTGGTTTGGAACATGAAAGAAGGTTACAGTCTGATAGGTGCATGCTCATGTAAAGGTCATTCAACATGCTTCTTTGCAAGGTCTTAAAGGGCATTGTATTTCATGAAAATCTACAATTCATAATGTTGTCCTTGCCTTGTAATCTCTTAACAATATTGCGTCAACATTTCCTCAGAACTCATTATGGGGGTCCATGAGGTTGGTCCGTTTCTAATTAGTCCGTTGTCATATATCCATAGGAATACTTCAATATGTTTGGGTTTTCTCTTTTGCTGCAGAGTGTGCATTTGGCTACGGGCAGTCAGAGGGTGTATGTCCCAGTCTAGCGCTCCAGATCCATATTGAACACTAGATTTGTCAAAATGTTCCTTTAATGTAATAGTCAGATTTGAAGATAAAACATTTCTTAAATCCAACACCTAGAGCTATGCAGCCGGCTATTAATCTTACAGTGCACGTTAACATTTAACACATTTATGCAGACAAGTTGCACCAGATCCAGAAGATTGGATTTGACACAAGCTGCAGGGGGTAAGGTAGAAAAAGGCCATTAAAAGGTGTCAACTGCAGCTCTCTGTTGCTCTGTAAAAGAGAGTAATCACCAGGGCTATACAGTATCGTCACATCTCAGTAACCAGCCAATAGGGAGAGCCATGAGATGGAAGGGACTTCTGCTATAGGCCTGTATCTGAAAGGTGTCCACCCAGCATAAAGATGTTGAACAATTCAAATCAGAGGCAAAGTTTGATCATTTCATCGGTCTTTGACGACCCTCTTAAGTAAGTAATTAACTCTTCATTCATGATTGGTTTATAATTATTTATTTGGCTTAAAAAAAATATATTATTTTTTAATCCTGGCCATAAACCGTTTTAGCCGTACATTGGATTACTTGAAGACATTAGCTCGGCACTTGAAGAGCATGCTTGAAATAAGTAACGACACAACACTGCTTTGCACGGCAATATTTATTTAATCATGAAGCCTCTCGAAGATTTAAACAGGGTTCAATCTTGTGAGTGCCAATAAGTAGCCGTCAGTTTGACTTGCATCAACTTTGCATGAGGAAGGGCAGGTCTTTGGAAGATCCGAGGTGAGTGGCGGGAGCTAAAAGGAGTGAAATCCTGAAATGAAACAGCCCAGCAAATATACCTCGCTGGTGGCGTGTTATTTATAGGTTTTCTCCTTTTGAAAAATACCATACAATCCTGCCAGGTCTCCTGTGAAGCTTAGTGAGGTTCAGCTTGGTTAGGACTTGGATATTTAGATTTTTTAAATCTGCAAGAAGTGGCCAATGAACTTCTTTAGTTCTCCCTCTGAGCAGAACCAATATCTTGGCTGAACCGTGGAGTCTCTCTCTTTCTCTTCTCTCTCCCCTTGCTCTTCCCCGAACCATCTTTTCACAAGATAATTGCAATGTTCTTCCTTTTTGAGAGAAAACACGTGTTGTTTAGTGAAATGTGTTTTGACTAGACCAGACAGCTCATCGAGAGTGCTCATTTATCTCCTGTAGTCTTCCATCGGAGAGAAGCAGATAAACTTTGACCTGTACAGAACAGATAAAGACCGCAATTTTACCTCTAAATTTTACCTGAATCGACACACATCAGAAATTGAGGCCGTGTTTTTTTTTTTTAACTGTAAAACAACCTAAGATTAATTCAAAAGAATGGCTTTTGTGACTGAGTGTTCTGTGCTGTAGATGTGTGGTATTAAGGTGCAAATTAAATCAAATTAAAGAGGAAAATACCAAGATTTTATCAGTGACTGCACACAAGGCAACGGTTTTTGACAATGTTAAATGTGTAGGGTGTGACGTGACAGGTTAATGACCACAAGCCTACTGTAGCTCACGTTGTCATCCTTTTATTCTGAGTCTCTGTATGACGGCTGAGGGATCATGAAAAGGATGTAACGGCTCGATACAGATCACACAAAGGAAAGGAAACTCAACCTTGTGCTAGCAGGGAGCACATTTTTGTCTTTCTCACCCCATGGTACACTGGGCATTTCCAATGTGGACGTGGACTTACTGTACAGTGGTGATCCTGAGTGGATATTAAAAATACATCAGAGTTATCCTCCTCATGTTCAAAGCACAACATGTTCCTTCAAAGTGTGTGTCTTTCATTCTTCACCTTGATCAGCATACCAGATGGTTGGTCTGTTAACATCAGCATTGGACAAGCAGACGGATCAAACAGACGACAAGTAGGATAATCAGCTGAGTAATTAAATAATTCAATTTTATTGTACTTTTTGACGGCATAGTTCACTTTTCAAGCTGGGGTGTGGATGAAACGGCAACACCTTAGGTAAGTCGAAAAATAAGCTCAAGCTTAATAGCAGTGAACTCTCTCAATAATCTTTTTTTAATTCGTATTAGCACACATTGACTTTGCAAAATGAATACACCACCAAACACTGTAGGGAAAAATCCATTGCCAAGAACAATGGACGGGGAAACTATTACTGACTACTTCCACATCAGATCCTTCTTTATTTGACCTGTCATTGCCATTCGTTCAACACATTGTGTTGTCAACCATAGAGATGTTTTCTCGTTCACTAATCATGCCTATGAAGAGGGCTAAAAGCCTGAACAACATTAATGAAGAGATGTGTAATTCCTCAGGACAACATCAAATGGGTGACCATGACGAGGGATCAGTCTGAAATCTAACTGTTTTGATTGGATGGTCAGGTAATGCCATCTTGAGGCGTTTCTTTATGCTAGCACAATGCACAAAGTATACATTCCCTCTGAGCTATCAGACATCCACTGGATAAAGAACGCTTTCTATTTGTCGACTCAGGAAAAGCCATGTCCCTGGACAAGGCTGTGTAGAGAGGATCGTGGCCCGCCACATTTAGCAGTCCACTGCATAAAAGACAGGCTCTCTTCTCCTGACAAGGCACAAGTCTCTCCCAAATGTAGCTGTCTGTGGAAATTATTTCAGTTTCACAAAGCTGTATTTCTTGAGGATGCCATAATTCTTGGGCACGAGTGTGTCAGCAGATCTGACAGTGTGGCTGTGGTTTATTGCATTGAAACATTGCAAAGGGAATCAATGCGCTCAATGCTACCCACATCCACTCAACAATTACACTCAATTTATTACACGGACAATGCAAAGACCTCCTTTTGGCAGCAAATTATACCCATAATTCCTTCTGACATAAAGCCGTTTGTAAGTAATCTTTTCTCTCTGGTGATGTAATAATTAGTACGAGACAGAAACCTAATACTTTGCACCTCCTAAATGGACTCGATAGCCATTCAGATCAAACTGTTTCATTGCTGGCGAAATCCTGTATAACTTGTTTTTTTCACACATTTTACAATGATTGTTTCCTACAGGTCACCATTTAATTAATTGTTGGGAAAAAACGTGTTTCTCTTCCCATGCTGTTACATGCTTTTAAAGCCAGAGAGACAAACTGCAAGATGTACTTACATGGTCCTGGCTGTCAAAATAGAGTAGCTGTAATCATTGTGGCTTATAAGAGGCTCATAGTGTGAATATTGCATATTG
Source organism: Oncorhynchus mykiss (assembly GCF_057628025.1). NCBI lineage: Eukaryota > Metazoa > Chordata > Actinopteri > Salmoniformes > Salmonidae > Oncorhynchus > Oncorhynchus mykiss. The sequence goes on from NC_143045.1 coordinate 9,482,211, forward strand.
ATTCATGTGACCTGCTGAATTATCTCATGATTGATAAACAATGTGGTATCCATTTGAGTTAATCCCTAAGCCATGTAAACAACAGAGATACATTCACATGTACTAATATTACTCTCCGCCTCAAAGTAATATCAGATAGTGTAGAATGCTCCTACATTTTTACTAATTATTTCCACGATGCACATTTTCGCTGCATGAAGCATGAAGCCCAGATATAATTTATTTAAGAAGAGATGGCAAAGTCCTATTAACAATAAATTATTGTTTTCCACACCATTTCCTAAATGTACAATATTGTAAACATTGTATTTAATGTTGAATTCAGTAAATTAAACATAATATGCAATATACCTAATTTCTCCTCCTCCCGCATGGTAAATCAGCAGAAACACATATTAAATGTGAATTGAGTGATATTAGACTATGGCTGGATCATCATTTATTTTGAAAGTGGCTCAAAATGATAAAGCCACATCTTTGTTAACCTGGTCCCAGATCTGTAGGTAGATTTTTGCTTTAGCAAAATTATCTGACTATTGTTGTCATGCCAAACAGATATCATCCATTTGTTGGTGTTTGTAGTTAATGACCACTGCTGAGATTGAAGCGAGGCCAAATTGAATTGCATGACAACAATAGTTTGAGGTCTTCTCGACTCCTTTGCTTACTTGGTATCAGCCCTTAAGTCTCTACAGTATATGGTCTTCACCATTCCTTTCCTCAATTGTCCATTGCTCTCTCCATCTATATATAGTGGTCTATGGTTGATAATCCCAGCACTGCTAGTGTTCTCTTACCCCATAATAATGAGCTCTCCTGTGAACCTTTTTAGCTGTGACTCTAAGGTTGCTCTGGTTCTCCTCAGCAGCACTGCAAAGCAACCCCTTGACCTTCTTAGATCTCACACCAGTGGAAACTATCTTGTTTGTTTGTTTGTCCTCTGGGCAGCTCAAGGATGGCTTTTCAGACTAGTGATCACGTGACAACGATAGCAAAGTAATTTCACAACAATGAGGGATTTTAATGTGGATCTGTGTTTCTTGGTCTGAGTTTATTGTGTGGGCTGACGACCATAGGTCTTGGTCAGTGATGATAGTCTGATTTTTTTTAACCTTTATTTAACTAGGCAAGTCAGTTAAGAACAAATTCTTATTTTCAATGACGGCATAGGAACATTGGGTTAACTGCCTTGTTCAGGGGCAGAACGACAGATTTTTACCTTGTCAGCTTGACGATTCAATCTAGCAACCTTTCAGTTACAAGTCCAATGCTCTAACCACTAGGCTACCTGCCGCCAGATCTTTAAGCGAGTTCATTATTGACATCCATTGACCTCATTTGACCCTCTAAACTCTCCACAAAGTCAGAGCATGTAACATCTAACCAGTTTATTGACATACAGTTGAAGTCGGAAGTTTACATACACCTCAGCCAAATACATTTAAACTCAACAATTTCTGACATTTAATCCTAGTAAAAAGTAATTGTCTTAGGTCAGTTAGGATCACCACTTTATTTTAAGAATGAGAAATGTCAGAATAATTGTAGAGAATGATTTATTTCAGCTTTTATTTCTTTCATCACATTCCCAGTGAGTCAGAAGTTTACATACACTCAATTTGTATTTGGTAGCATTGCCTTTAAATTGTTTAACTTGGGTGCAATTTTTGCACCAAAGTACGTTCATCTCTAGGAGACAGAACGCGTCCCCTTCCTGAGCGGTATGACGGCTGCGTGGTCCCCTGTTGTTTGTTCAATTGAACGTGGTACCTTCAGGTGTTTGGACATTTATCCCAAGGATGAACCAGACTTGTGGAGGTCTACAAATTTTTCATGAGGTCTTGGTTGATTTCTTTTGATTTTTCCCATGATGTCAAGCAAAGAGGCACTGAGTTTGAAGGCAGTCCTTGAAATATATCCACAGGTAAACCTCCAATTGACTCAAATGATGTAAAATAGCCTACCAGAAGCTTCTAAAGCCATGACATCATTTTCTGGAATTTTCCAAGCTGTTTAAAGGGGCAGTCAATTTAGTGTATGTAAACTTCTGACCCACTGGAATTGTGATACAGTGAATTATAAGTGATATAATCTGTCTGTAAACAATTGCTGGAAAAATTACTTGTGTCATGCACAAACTAGATGTCCTAACAGACTTGCCAAAACTCTAGTTTGTTAACAAGAAATTTGTGGAGTGGTTGAAAAAATGAGTTTTAATGACTCCAACCTAAGTGTATGTAAACTTCCCACTTCAACTGTAGCCTGAACCATTTTCTTTTTTACTTTAGACCTAACATGTTTATAGTATTTTGACGTGTACTGTAATTGGTTGCTGTCATGGAGTACATACTTCAGTAATTATCAGGTCTCACTTGTCAGGCTATAAATACACAGTCTATACAGGCAGTATATATGTTTACTAAAGAAAATAACATTTGCTATAAAATAATATTTGCTTGGATTGGTCGAATTGTAGACAGTGTTTTTTCAGTCAAGGGAGAAATAGCTGAATTTAAACATGTCTATCCTATGAATCTGAGGGTTAAAAAAAAAAATATGGCTGAATAGCCGACCTTAAAGCTGAAATCCTTAATGTTGAAACAGCCACCTCACGCCGTGTCTAGACTTGACAGTTCATGCAGCTTTATCATTCTGATTATAGAGTTCTGATCATTGAATTTCAAATGCGTCATGCATCTACCAGGGGTGGGTAATTCCAGTCCTCAAGGGCCTGATTGGTGTCACAGTTTTGTCCCAGCCCCAGCTAACACACCTGACTCCAATAATCAACTAATCATGATCTTCAGTTTAGAATGCAATTTGATTATTCAGCTGCGTTTGCTAGGGATGGAGAAAAAGTGTGACACCAATTAGGCCCCCGAGGACTGGTGTTGCCCACCCCTGAATTCTACACCTATGTTTTAAATGTGTTTAGTGTGTCCGGATTCCGTTTTCCCACGCTATATTCAAATGCCAGTATGCATTTTACAAACGGTGGACTAGACAACATATGATAATAACACAACAACAACCAATGGCAGTAGTTAACTACTGTAGCTAACTATCCTGCTAACCTCTGTAGCTAGCCAGCAAACTAGCAATTCTAAAGGGATTGCAAACAGTTAGCATAACTCTAGCCAAACAATTTTTGTTTCTTCTAAATATTAGCTAGCTGCATAGCATTTCTGAAGCCAACAAGCTTCTCACACGCTAGTAACATATTTACGGGCTCCCAAGTGGCGCAGCGCTCTAAAGCACTGCATCTCAGTGCTAGACGTGTCATTACGTGTCATCTCAGTGCTAGACGTGGTTCGATTCCAGGTTGTATCACAACTGGCCGTGATTGGGAGTCCCATAGGGTGGCGCACAATTGGCCCAGCATCTCCCGAGTTAGGGTTTGGTCATTGTAAATAATATTATTTTCTTAATTAACTGACTTGCCTAGTTAAATAAAGGTTAACATGTTTAATTTTTTCACATTTATAAATACAAATATTTAAAAAACATTTCCTCCAATGTTATAATGAAAGGGTGCCTCTTGGTCCCAAAGCACAAGTTTTCTGGAGACTTGTGGGAGGAGTGTTGATGACTTCTCCCACTGTATGCACTTTCAGTAGCCTGAATGCATCCAGACTATGGAGAAATCTGCACACAATGCATCCCTGAACACCTCCTGAAGTGGTCAGCCGGATCTGCACACTATCTGACCACAAAGCAACTTTTGTGTCTGGAACAGTCTTTTCAATGCGATCTTTGTATCCTGATAGCAGAATTCGCATGTAAGTGTAGACACAACCTCAGTTTGCGGTATTGCAACATCAAAAGAGTTACCGCAATTCCCCTTGGACATCATTGCAAGCGTGACAGAAGAGGACAATATGTACTGCAGTTATTTTAACCATGCAAAAACAACAAAGGTGGTGGGGCGATAGTGGTGCAGTTTCCGCCTACTGCAGATTCCATCTTTAACTACGTGTCTTTCATGAATGTACTCGAGGATCTGAAGTAGTTTCACACATGAGAACAGCACTGACTTTCATGGCTTGTAATGGAAAAACAGTATGGAATGTAACCCGTTTCAAGAAGCTAGGCATATGTTGCACTGCACTATTTCACAGTAGAGGCATTTGAAAATTATTATTATTTTTATCAAAATGTGTTTTTTTGGCAGGGATATATGAACTTTCATGTTCCTTAATTGCAAACTTGTATGCCACATGTAAATACGAAAACAATTAAATTATGAGCCTAGTTGGTTTATCCACTGAAAAAGAAAGGAACCTTCCCCCTAGCCATGATTGGCTGAGATAATGAATTGGCTGGACATGCCGAGAGATGAGTTCGGATTGGTCTGCCATGTAGCACTCTTTTTTTGAAAGATATAACGTTAGCCATGGAGAACTGTAAGTGTTGCCACTGCTCTCAACAACATTGCTGCCCTGAATTTAGCGGGCGCTATCGACAAAGATTAGTGGGGAAAAGTTGTGATGGACTACTTTCTGCACACGATAAGTGTGAACCAGAGTGACTTGACACAATGAGCCAAACAAGCTGTATCTGGCAAAAACAAAAAACTGAAAAAACATGCTGCCGTGAAGCTTTCATCAATATAAGAGTTTAAAGTCGTTTTCATTGCAATTTAAAGCGTACTGTTAACTAGCTAGCGAACATTAGATTCCTGGTTCGCTAACTAACGTTACGTGTATGGTCTGTGTAGTAATATTATTAGTATGTCAGAAATCAATTTGCATTGCTAGTTAAAACCTAAAATTAGCTAGCTAGCTAGCATTGAACCTAGTTGGTCAGCTTTAGCTACCTGCAGATTCATACTACATAATTTCATGCATGGTGGCAAGCTATGACAATATGTTTGTACTGTAGGTTTGGGTAGTGATTATGATTCATTGTTTAGCTAGCTACATGTTTAAACAAAAGACCCCACTTCGCCAGATGATTATACATGACCCATCAAGTTAGCCTGCCATCTATTGTATTTCATGAACATGTGGATATCTCTAGACAATAGTGAGTGACCCATCCACTTAGCTAGATGTGGCTGGGAGGTGGTTATAGGATTTCTTTCACATGACCCATCAATTTAAACAAGTGTATCTGGATAAGCATCATCTAATAATGATACAAATATTTGTATCTGGACACTTTGTCACGCCCTGACCTTAGTATTCTTTGTTATCTTTATTATTTTGGTTAGGTCAGGGTGTGACATGGGTGATGTATGTGTTTTTGTACCTGTCTAGGGGTTTTGTATGTGTATGGGTGTTTCACTAGTCTAGGTGTAATGTATGTCTATGGTTGCCTAGACTGGTTCTCAATTAGAGGCAGCTGTTTATCGTTGTCTCTGATTGGGAACCATATTTAGGCAGCCATATTCCTTGGGTATTTCGTGGGTTATTGTCTATGTTTAGTTGCCTGTGTCAGCACTATTATTATATAGCTTCATGTTCGTTTTGTTGTTTTTATATAGTTCGTTCAGTGTTCTTCCTTCATTAAAAGAAGATGTATGCAAATCACGCTGCGCCTTGGTCTCATCGCTATAACGAACATGACACACTTTCTATTTTTGAAATTTCTACTATGCAAATATGCAAATAACAATTTCACTGTTCACTCCTTCTTTAGCCTGTGCATGACAAATAAACATAGATTTTATTTGATATTGTTACGGTGCGTGAATGAGGACCCAAAAGCGAATCAACTTAAACAGAGCTTCTTTAATTACCAAACATAGGTAGGCTCAGATGGACCGGCAGATTCCGACAGGACAGGACAAGGTTACAGCAAACATGACGACAGTCTGGTTCAGGCATGAATGACACAAACAAACAAGAATCCGACAAGGACAGGAGCAGAAACAGAGAGAGATATTGGGACCTAATCAGAGGGAAAAAAGGGAACAGGTGGGGAACGGGGTGAATGGGTAGTTAGAGGAGACAAGGGACAGCTGGGGGAAAGCGGGGGAGAAAAGGTAACCTAACACGACCAGCAGAGGGAGACAGGGTGAAGGGAAAGGACAGAGACAAGACAACATGACAGTACATGACAGTACCCCCCCACTCACCGAGCGCCTCCTGGCGCACTCGAGGAGGAAACCTGGCGGCAACGGAGGAAATCATCAATCAGCGCACGGTCCAGCACGTCCCGAGAGGGAACCCAACTCCTCTCCTCAGGACCGTACCCCTCCCAGTCAACTAGGTACTGATGACCACGGCCCCGAGGACGCATGTCCAAGATTTTACGGACCCTGTAGATAGGTGCGCCCTCGACAAGGATGGGGGGGGGGGGGGGAAGACGAGCGGGGGCGCGAAGAACGGGCTTAACACAGGAGACATGGAAGACCGGGTGGACGCGACGAAGATATCGCGGAAGAAGAAGTCGCACTGCGACAGGATTAATGACCTGAGAGATACGGAATGGACCAATGAACCGCGGGGTCAACTTGCGAGAAGCCGTCTTAAGGGGAAGGTTCTGAGTGGAGAGCCAAACTCTCTGACCGCGACAATATCTAGGGCTCTTAGTTCTACGCTTATTAGCAGCTCTCACAGTCTGCGCCCTATAACGGCAAAGTGCAGACCTGACCCTCTTCCAGGTGCGCTCGCAACGTTGGACAAAAGCCTGAGCGGAGGGGACGCTGGACTCGGCGAACTGAGATGAGAACAACGGAGGCTGGTACCCGAGGCTACTCTGAAAAGGAGATAGCCCGGTCGCAGACGAAGGAAGCGAGTTGTGGGCGTATTCTGCCCAGGGGAGCTGTTCTGACCAAGACGCAGGGTTGCGAAAAGAAAGACTGCGTAAGATGCGACCAATAGTCTGATTGGCCCGTTCTGCTTGACCGTTAGACTGGGGGTGAAAGCCGGAAGAGAGACTGACGGAAGCCCCAATCAAACGGCAAAACTCCCTCCAAAATTGAGACGTGAATTGCGGACCTCTGTCTGAAACGACGTCTGACGGAAGGCCATGAATTCTGAAAACATTCTCGATGATGATTTGTGCCGTCTCTTTAGCAGAAGGAAGCTTAGCAAGGGGAATGAAATGAGCCGCCTTAGAGAACCTATCGACAACCGTAAGAATAACAGTCTTCCCCGCTGACGAAGGCAGTCCGGTGACAAAATCTAAGGCGATGTGAGACCACGGTCGAGAGGGAATAGGAAGCGGCCTGAGACGGCCGGCAGGAGGAGAGTTACCGGACTTAGTCTGCGCGCAGACCGAACAAGCAGCCACGAAACGACGCGTGTCATGCTCCCGGGTGGGCCACCAGAAACGCTGGCGAATGGAAGCAAGCGTACCCCGAACGCCAGGGTGGCCGGCTAACTTGGCAGAGTGAGCCCACTGAAGAACGGCCAGACGAGTAGGAACGGGAACGAAAAGAAGGTTCCTAGGACAAGCGCGCGGCGACGGAGTTTGAGTGAGTGCTTGCTTTACCTGCCTCTCAATTCCCCAGACAGTCAACCCGACAACACGCCCCTCAGGGAGAATCCCCTCGGGGTCAGTGGAGGCTACTGAAGAACTGAAGAGACGAGACAAAGCATCAGGCTTGGTGTTCTTAGAGCCCGGACGATAAGAAATCACGAACTCGAAACGAGCGAAAAACAGCGCCCAACGCGCCTGACGCGCATTAAGTCGTTTGGCAGAACGGATGTACTCAAGGTTCCTATGGTCAGTCCAAACGACAAAAGGAACGGTCGCCCCCTCCAACCACTGTCGCCATTCGCCTAGGGCTAACCGGATGGCGAGCAGTTCGCGGTTACCCACATCATAGTTACGTTCCGACGGCGACAGGCGATGAGAAAAATACGCGCATGGGTGGACCTTGTCGTCAGAGAGGGAGCGCTGAGAAAGGATGGCTCCCACTCCCACCTCTGACGCGTCAACCTCGACAACGAACTGTCTAGAGACGTCAGGTGTAACAAGGATAGGAGCGGATGTAAAACGATTCTTGAGGAGATCAAAAGCTCCCTGGGCGGAAACGGACCACTTAAAGCACGTCTTGACAGAAGTAAGGGCTGTGAGAGGAGCTGCCACCTGACCGAAATTACGGATGAAACGACGATAGAAGTTCGCGAAGCCGAGAAAGCGCTGCAGCTCGACGCGTGACTTAGGGACGGGCCAATCAATGACAGCTTGGACCTTAGCGGGATCCATCTTAATGCCTTCAGCGGAAATAACAGAACCGAGAAATGTGACGGAGGAGGCATGAAAAGTGCACTTCTCAGCCTTCACAAAAAGACAATTCTCTAAAAGGCGCTGGAGGACACGTCGAACGTGCTGAACATGAATCTGGAGTGACGGTGAAAAAATCAGGATATCGTCAAGGTAAACGAAAACAAAGATGTTCAGCATGTCTCTCAGGACATCATTGACTAATGCCTGAAAGACAGCTGGAGCGTTAGCGAGGCCGAAAGGAAGAACCCGGTATTCAAAGTGCCCTAACGGAGTGTTAAACGCCGTCTTCCACTCGTCCCCCTCCCTGATGCGCACGAGATGGTAAGCGTTACGAAGGTCCAACTTAGTGAAAAACCTGGCTCCCTGCAGGATCTCGAAGGCTGAAGACATAAGAGGAAGCGGATAACGATTCTTCACTGTTATGTCATTCAGCCCTCGATAATCTATGCAGGGGCGCAGAGACCCGTCCTTCTTCTTGACAAAAAAAAACCCCGCTCCGGCGGGAGAGGAGGAGGGGACTATGGTACCGGCGTCAAGAGCTACAGACAAATAATCTTCGAGAGCCTTACGTTCGGGAGCCGACAGAGAGTATAGTCTACCCCGGGGGGGGGGGTGGTTCCCGGAAGGAGATCAATACTACAATCATACGACCGGTGTGGAGGAAGAGAGGTGGCCCTGGACCGACTGAACACCGTGCGCAGATCGTGATATTCCTCCGGCACCCCTGTCAAATCACCAGGCTCCTCCTGTGAAGAAGAGACAGAGGAAACAGGAGGGATAGCAGACATTAAACATTTCACATGACAAGAGACGTTCCAGGAGAGGATAGAATTACTAGACCAATTAATGGAAGGATTATGACAAACTAGCCAGGGATGGCCCAAAACAACAGGTGTAAAAGGTGAACGAAAAATTAAAAAAGAAATGGTTTCACTATGATTACCAGAAACAGTGAGGGTTAAAGGTAGCGTCTCACGCTGAATCCTGGGGAGAGGACTACCATCCAGGGCGAACAAGGCCGTGGGCTCCTTTAACTGTCTGAGAGGAATGTCATGTTCCCGAGCCCAGGTCTCGTCCATAAAACAGCCCTCCGCCCCAGAGTCTATTAAGGCACTGCAGGAAGCTGACGAACCGGTCCAGCGTAGATGGACCGACAAGGTAGTGCAGGATCTTGAAGGAGAGACAGGAGTAGTAGCGCTCACCAGTAGCCCTCCGCTTACTGACGAGCTCTGGCCTTTTACTGGACATGAAGTGACAAAATGACCAGCGGAACCGCAATAGAGACAGAGGCGGTTGGTGATTCTCCGTTCCCTCTCCTCAGTCGAGATGCGGATACCTCCCAGCTGCATGGGCTCAGCACCCGAGCCGGCAGAGGAAGATGGTAGTGATGCGGAGAGGGAGGCGACGGAGAGCGCGAGCTCCTTTCCACGAGCTCGGTGACGAAGATCAACCCGTCGCTCAATGCGAATAGCGAGTTCAATCAAGGAATCCACGCTGGAAGGAACCTCCCGGGAGAGAATCTCATCCTTTACCTCTGCGCGGAAACCCTCCAGAAGACGAGCGAGCAAGGCCGGCTCGTTCCAGCCACTGGAGACAGCAAGAGTGCGAAACTCAATAGAGTAGTCTGTTATGGATCGATTGCCTTGACATAGGGAAGACAGGGCCCTGGAAGCCTCCTCCCCAAAAACAGATCGATCAAAAACTCGTATCATCTCCTCCTTAAAGTCTTGATACTGGTTAGTACACTCAGCCCTTGCCTCCCAGATTGCCGTGCCCCACTCACGAGCCCGTCCAATAAGGAGAGATATGACGTAGGCGACACGAGCAGTGCTCCTGGAGTAAGTGTTGGGCTGGAGAGAAAACACAATATCACACTGGGTGAGGAACGAGCGGCATTCAGTGGGCTCCCCAGAGTAACACGGCGGGTTATTGATTCTGGGCTCCGGAGATTCGAAAGCCCTGGAAGTGGCCGGTGGATCGAGGCGGAGATGGTGAACCTGTTCTGTGAGGTTGGAGACTTGGGTGGCCAGGGTCTCAACGGCATGTCGAGCAGCAGACAATTCCTGCTTGTGTCTGCCTAGCATCGCTCCCTGGATCTCGACGGCTGAGTGGAGAGGATCCGAAGTCGCTGGGTCCATTCTTGGTCGGATTCTTCTGTTACGGTGCGTGAATGAGGACCCAAAAGCGAATCAACTTAAACAGAGCTTCTTTAATTACCAAACATAGGTAGGCTCAGATGGACCGGCAGATTCCGACAGGACAGGACAAGGTTACAGCAAACATGACGACAGTCTGGTTCAGGCATGAATGACACAAACAAACAAGAATCCGACAAGGACAGGAGCAGAAACAGAGAGAGATATTGGGACCTAATCAGAGGGAAAAAAGGGAACAGGTGGGGAACGGGGTGAATGGGTAGTTAGAGGAGACAAGGGACAGCTGGGGGAAAGCGGGGGAGAAAAGGTAACCTAACACGACCAGCAGAGGGAGACAGGGTGAAGGGAAAGGACAGAGACAAGACAACATGACAGTACATGACAGATATATTATGTGTTTACCAGTGACGGTAATGTGAAGAACAACATGGCCTGTACCAAAATCAGATTAAGATATAAGCCAAGGACTAGATGAAGTGTATATTTAGTTTATTGTATGCTTCTACTTTCACCACTTTTAGTTTTGAAATCTTTGGTTGTTTACTACGCTACCTTACACTGTTTAGCACATTGGCTCACATGTGAATCCTTAAAGAGATGGGTGGGGCTTAAGAGGGTGTGAATGATGCTGAATAGGGGGAGACAAAGAAGAGCACTCCAGTGGGTGTACCAAAATATTCAAATCCCATTTAGCCAAAAGTGGGGTTACAAGTTTATAAACATTCAAAACAGAATTACTTTCCCAATGTTCCTCAACTGCAGTGTACTGTATGATATACCATTTTGGTCTTTACTTTTATCCAATGTATAAACTACCATTTCAAATGTTGCTACATAAGACCGAATCGAGGCGGTCGGTCACAAATGTGCTCCATTATTAGCCCAGCACATAAGTGGTATTAGTTATTTTCTTTGTGGTATGCTGAAGTAGGAGCTATGTTGTTTTGTTAATGAAGCTTGTGTCTGAGACATTATCTCTTGTCTTAAGATCCCATTAAAATAGAGAAACAGACCATTTCAATTCTGTGGAGCACTGTGGCAGCAGAATAGTTTGCAGCCATTTTAAATTTTGTTTTATCTCTCTTAAATCACTTGGTCTCTTTGAAATGGCACACTATCCCCTAGCTTTTCAGGCTGTGCTGCCATCCCCTGATTTGCATTCAATGCATGTTAAATGAATAGTGGCAAGGGCTGAAATCTAAGAGTGCTTGTGGCTTATACACTATTTGTTTCAGATTATCCTGTGTTGGCAAATTAATGGATCATTCAAATCCAGATTGATCTTTGTTATATTGGTTGAATTTGTGCAGCTGGATCTGGTCTTAGTTCCTTTTAGTTTTAAGAATGAGTTGTTGTTTTTTTGTCAGATAAAGTTTCTTAGCAAAACAACAACCTAAGGAGCATATGGTTGTAATTGCATTTCATTGTTCCCCATCTCTTCTGTCAGATAGGTTCTCAGAGCTGAAGAATGACAGAGTGACCCATATGCACTCACATGGGAGAAATGCACTGTGGGGCACTCTACTATATTCAACTTTATTTAGACACTCAGAGTCAACACACAAACACACACACACAAAACTGGATGAATAAGTCATTGGACTGTGGTTGCTCTATGTATTGTTAGAATAAGTCAAATTCTCTGGGAGGCTCTGGGGAGACACATAGCGCATTGGAAAGGCTGCTCCTACTAAGACTGGGCCTCCAAACAAGTTTCTCCTGATTTCACTCAGATCCTACTCACACACATGCATTTGGTGGCTCACCCCCATTTTTGTGCCTCAATGAAGAAGGTAACCTTCCTTAATTATCAGGACGTCCATTTTTAAAAAGGATTAACTCCACAAGTTGAAAAGTATTTCCCAGTGTGATGTGATGTACAGCTTGAGAGAGCCTGCTGCGTCATTCAAAATGAATAATCATATCAGTGCATAAGTGACAAAGAGGCCACATCCACAAAAACCTTTTCATTCCACTGATCAATTATTTTCACCACATGCAGGCGAAGCAGGACCTTTTTCCCCCGTTGGCATCGGTTCGGTTGGACATGGAGATCTGGGGACCCAGTTCTCTTTGTGTGTAAGCAACAGATTCATTAGTATGCCACAAAGGCCTGGTGCTGCAGGTGTTCTTGATGTGTGCCGCTTATTAGATACACTTACAGGCCATTCCATTGGCAGAATTCGTCCAGGAGTTGTGTACCAATTTGGAGCCCATTTGCCACCATGCTGTTCCCAACATTAGGAATAATTGATGCATAATTGAACATTTCATTGCAATGGGGCTCCTCCCTAAGAAGCTTCCCATGAATGTGAAATAAGAGTCTAAGAAGTGAGAGAAACGATGGTGGAGCAGAGTGTGTATTCAGTGTGGATACTTACCATGGCATGAGAAAGGTGCTGAAATAGGTTCAATGGTCAATGTTTGAGTGCCTTTTAATAACAAATGTAAAGATATTTAAAACACTATTTATTTGTATGTAGCAGTTCTTTATCCAGTGAAGGAGTTTCTTCTTTTCTGGCGCCAGTCTTTGGTGCCAGAAACTTTATTTTCTTTCCTCTCACTCACATTCAACTGAATTGCAATGTTCCAGAACAAAGCATGTCTTATAAAGACTAAATCTGATTAATATACACTAACGTTCAAACGTTTGGGATCACTAAGAAATGTTGTTCTTTTTGAAAGAAAAGCAAAAAAAAAAAAAATTGTCCATTAAAATAACATAAAATTGATCAGAAATACAGTGTAAACATTTTTAATGTTGGCAGATTTTTTATGGAATATCTACATAGGCGTACAGAGGCCCATTATCAGCAACCATTACTCCTGTGTTCCAATGGAACATTGTGTTTGCTAATCCAAGTTTATCATTTTAAAAGGCTAATTGATCATTAGAAAACCCCTTTTGCAATTATGTCAGCGCAGCTGAAAACTGTTGTTCTGATTAAAGAAGCAATAAAACTGGCCTACTTTTAGACTAGTTGAGTATCTGGAGCATCAGCATTTGTGGGTTCGAGTACAGGCTCAAAATGTCCAGAAACAAAGACCTTTCTTCTGAAACAGTCTATTCCAATGCGAGAAATTGCCAAGAAACTGAAGATCTCGTACAACGCTGTGTACTACTCCCTTCACAGAACAGCGCAAACTGGCTCTAACCAGAATAGGAAGAGGAGTGGGAGGCCCCAGTGCACAACTGAGCAAGAAGACAAGTACATTAGAGTGTCTAGTTTGAGAAATGGATGCCTCACAAGTCCTTTACTGGCAGCTTCATTAAATAGTATCCGCAAAACACCAGTCTCAACGTCAACAGTGAAGAGGCGACTCCGGGATTCTGGCCTTCTAGGCCTTCCTTGCTTCGAAAGGCACACCTTACCTTCATATTCCATATTAGTGACATATCACTTAATAAACTGCGTAATCCATCACAGATGGTCCCCCAATCTCATGTAATATTTTGACCGCACCATATCCTCACATTTAGGCAATGAGTGATGCACATTTTATGGATTGAAGAGGACGTTCACACTGAGAACACATCTGTTGTACTTAAATGTTGGCACCCTTTCCGTAAAGAGAAGGTCATACTTGTGGATAAGCAAATAGGGTACATTTGAGTATTCTGACACAAAACATATGAGAGATTATTAATTCGATTCAGATTTCTGTGTGCATGTGTGGTCTGTATGAAGGAGTGAAGTGTGTGATATAGGGGGCGACAGGGTAGCCTAGTGGTTAGAGCATTGGACTAGTAACCGGAAAGTTGCAAGTTCAAACCCCCGAGCTGACATGGTACAAATCTGTCGTTCTGCCCCTGAACAGGCAGTTAACCCACTGTTCCTGGGCCGTCATTGAAAATAAGAATTTGTTCGTAACTGACTTGCCTAGTTTAATAAAGGTAAAATAAAATAAATATATGGTTGGCCAGTTCTATATTGTGCACATTAGATAGCTTCAGTACAACTTTCCATGAGAGTAACTAAAATCCTCTTGGATTCTATAGGTAATGGAAGTCACAACTACTGGTAAAATAGTAGTTCACAGGGATATTCTTGCCACAAATATTATCCAAAGCATTGCAACATATTGGAACACTTTGCCAAAGTTGGATGTTTCAGGTGAGTATAGTACTGCTATACATACTTAAAGAACACGTACAGTTAGTGCTCTTTGTTCACAGTTGAATTGGAAACATGGATCCCTACAGTATCCAATGTTCTGTAGAAGACAGTGGGAGGTAGTGAATGAAATTCAAAGCCTGGCATCCCATGAGTGCTTATCACTCCATGTGGGATATGACATTTATCCATGATTGATTTCTTGGGCATACACTTAACGATGCTGCATTCGGGGAGAGAATGGCTGAACAGTTATGTATTTCCAGGTTGGTAAAAAAAACATGAAATTGTTGGACGATGCATTCTTTTGGGATATAGGGAGGGTTTCCGATCTAAAATTCATCTCGGTATAATGGCGTGGATGAATGAGTGTTTTTCTTTCCAGACACTTGATGCAAGAGGTTAGTCGGTGTCTCTTAGTAGTTGCAAGCAATGATGCTTCTATAAAGAATAAACAAGAATTTGTTAAAGCAAGGTCAACAATGCTGAATAGGAATTGCTGTGGCTTTCATTCAATAATACACTGTATACAATCAGTATTTTAGCATCAGTCTTGTTGACAATCCACAACACAGAACATAGACAGATGGTGTGGTATTCAGCCCAGATAACTTCCCCCAAGGCATGTATTAATGTCAGACAATTAATCACGTATATAGCTTAGCTTCATTATTTGATATGCCAATAAACAAGATATTTTGTTATTGGTTATATCTTGGTTGGCTTGAATTCCCCATATGTCCCACCCACACTCACACATACAATATGCTTTGTGATGCAGTCTTTTCGATGCTGTTCCATAGCAACATGTTACCCATAAAGACCTCCGACTGCATCAATTGGCCATAACTGATTCCAATATGAACACATTCTTGGCAATAATGCTGAAGTGCAGCCCTACCTTTCCATTATAATTCAATGTTGGTAACTCTGGCTGGGAGAAACAGAGCTGACAGTTGCTCCCAGTGACTTGACATCTTTAACAAGATTTATATAAATAAATGTGAGAGCAGGCTTGCTTCTTGGAATCAAAATGACTAGCCTCTAGACTCAATTGGAGGAAGCAGGCAAATAGCTTCCCAAAGACAGGTGATGCACCTTAAAAAACAGCTGGTGTTTTTTTATTGTTATTATCATACCATTTTTTTATGCAGTTTGTAGCCTAGTTACCAAGGTTGGTAGCTCACAGCTGAGCACTCCCTTGTAGTAAGGAACATTGGACTTTGGATGGATTTTAGATCCAGAACTTTGCACCTCAAACAACAACACTTTCTTCCAACTAGAGGTCACATAGCATGTGAAGCCTACCGTACATACACCTCAAATAAGTGTTGAAGAAGTCTATATTTCGGCGGTAATTATGGGAAGGAAATGCACTGTGACAGTGCCGCTTTCACTTTGAGAAATGATTTATTATCAACATAAGGCAGGATTCATTATTGTCCCCATAACTCATATTAGGTGGATTTTCTTGCCCGTATTTAGTCATACCTTTCAAAGGATTATTTCTCAGTCTGCTATTTGCGGTACTGATGGTTGTCAACATGTCAGTAGCACAATGCGAGGGAACATAGCTGTTAAATATTCATGCATAATTGGTTGCATGTTTTACATCTCTGAGACTCCTACACAAGAATGGAATAAGTCCATGTCTAAACTGCCTATTAGGATCGTAAGTAGAATGACTTAAACTAGAAACCAGCATGGTCAATAACTGTGTTGACTCCAGATGAGCTTCTTGGATAAAATAGTACCACAAAAGCACTGCGTTCTACTCAACTGTGGAGCAATTGATGAGCCCATGTCCCCAGGGGATCAGTCTGTTACAAAATGGTTAGGCAGGAGACAGAAATATCATTTTCCAGACTGCTAAACCGTGTCAGCCAGACATCCAAACCGTCCATCATTATGATCAATACTCTTCATTTACTCTTCGTACACAAAGGATCATTTCTATTTGGAGAACTTTGAATGGACAGATCCTATAGTGAGACCAGTGCCAGATAATACTATTTTAAGTGTAGGTGAAACCATTGCATGAAGACAAAATCTAGTTAGTGTTGATGTTTTAATGGGGGTGCTGTTCAGTCACTACAAACAGGACATTTTCCCTCAACACAAATAATCCTGGGAATGTGTGCAGGAACAAACAATTGAAATGGTGGAAACAGCTGTTTTGTGCAGGCCAGCCAACTGAACATAGTTGATCATTCGGTCACAGCTTATGCTGCAAAATAGAATAACCCTATATCATGGTTGGCTTCAATCAGAGGTAGGACCGACCGTGCTGCATCTGTTGATTAGTCATCATCTGAGGTCTGCAAGGGCTGAGAGGCCATGGGGGATTATTTATATTATCTTCCATTAAATCAGAAATGGTGCGAGAGGACACCCTTGTCAAACACCACACCGTCCTCACAGATGAGAGAGAACGCCTGCAGATTTGAGATGTGATTTCCAACATGATTTGATGAAGAGCAGAAAGCATCAAATCAAATCAAATCAAAATCAAATGTATTTATATAGCCCTTCGTACATCAGCTGATATCTCAAAGTGCTGTACAGAAACCCAGCCTAAAACCCCAAACAGCAAGCAATGCAGGTGTAGAAGCACGGTGGCTAGGAAAAACTTCCTAGAAAGGCCAAAACCTAGGAAGAAACCTAGAGAGGAACCAGGCTATGTGGGGTGGCCAGTCCTCTTCTGGCTGTGCCGGGTGGAGATTATAACAGAACATGGCCAAGATGTTCAAATGTTCATAAATGACCAGCATGGTCGAATAATAATAAGGCAGAACTGTTGAAACTGGAGCAGCAGCTCGGCCAGGTGGAAGTTGAAACTGGAGCAGCAGCACGGCCAGGTGGACTGGGGACAGCAAGGAGTCATCATGTCAGGTAGTCCTGGGGCATGGTCCTAGGACTCAGGTCCTCCGAGAGAGAAAAAGAAGGAGAGAAAGAGAGAATTAGAGAAAGCACATTTAAATTCACACAGGACACCGAATAGGACAGGAGAAGTACTCCAGATATAACAAACTGACCCTAGCCCCCCGACACATAAACTACTGCAGCATAAATACTGGAGGCTGAGACAGGAGGGGTCAGGAAACACTGTGGCCCCATCCGAGGACACCCCCGGACAGGGCCAAACAGGAAGGATATAACCCCACCTACTTTGCCAAAGCACAGCCCCCACACCACTAGAGGGATATCTTCAACCACCAACTTACCATCCTGAGACAAGGCTGAGTATAGCCCACAAAGATCTCCGCCATGGCACAACCCAAGGGGGGGCGCCAACCCAGACAGGATGACCACATCAGTGAATCAACCCACTCAGGTGACGCACCCCTTCCAGGGACGGCATGAGAGAGCCCCAGTAAGCCAGTGACTCAGCCCCTGTAATAGGGTTAGAGGCAGAGAATCCCAGTGGAAAGAGGGGAACCGGCCAGGCAGAGACAGCAAGGGCGGTTCGTTGCTCCAGAGCCTTTCCGTTCACCTTCCCACTCCTGGGCCAGACTACACTCAATCATATGACCCACTGAAGAGATAAGTCTTCAGTAAAGACTTAAAGGTTGAGACCAAGTTTGCGTTTCTGACATGGGTAGGCAGACCGTTCCATAAAAATGGAGCTCTATAGGAGAAAGCCCTGCCTCCAGCTGTTTGCTTAGAAATTCTAGGGACAATTAGGAGGCCTGCGTCTTGTGACCGTAGCGTACGTGTAGGTATGTACGGCAGGACCAAATCAGAGAGATAGGTAGGAGCCAGCCCATGTAATGCTTTGTAGGTTAGCAGTAAAACCTTGAAATCAGCCCTTGCCTTGACAGGAGGCCAGTGTAGGGAGGCTAGCACTGGAGTAATATGATCAAATTTTTTGGTTCTAGTCAGGATTCTAGCAGCCGTATTTAGCACTAACTGAAGTTTATTTAGTGCTTTATCCGGGTAGCCGGAAAGTAGAGCATTGCAGTAGTCTAACCTAGAAGTAACAAAAGCATGGATTAATTTTTCTGCATCATTTTTGGACAGAAAGTTTCTGATTTTTGCAATGTCTTGATATGTTCTTCAAAAGAGAGATCAGGGTCCAGAGTAACGCCGAGGTCCTTCACAGTTTTATTTGAGACGACTGTACAACGATTAAGATTAATTGTCAGATTCAACAGAAGATCTCTTTGTTTTTTGGGACCTAGAACAAGCATCTCTGTTTTGTCCGAATTTAAAAGTAGAAAGTTTGCAGCCATCCACTTCCTTATGTCTGAAACACATGCTTCTAGCAAGGGCAATTTTGGGGCTTCACCAGCTTTCATTGAAATGTACAGCTGTGTGTCATCCGCATAGCAGTGAAAGTTAACATTATGTTTTCGAATGACATCCCCAAGAGGTAAAATATATAGTGAAAACAATAGTGGTCCTAAAACGGAACCTTGAGGAACACTGAAATGTACAGTTGATTTGTCAGAGGACAAACCATTCACAGAGACAAACTGATATCTTTCCAACAGATAAGATCTAAACCAGGCCAGAACTTGACCGTTTAGACCAATTTGGGTTTCCAATCTCTCCAAAAGAATGTGGTGATCGATGGTATCAAAAGCAGCCTCGGTCCGATGCCATTAAAATGTCATTTACCACCTTCACAAGTGTAGTCTCAGTGCTATGATGGGGTCTAAAACCAGACTGAAGCATTTCACATCAAGGTTATTGAATCTGTACACATCTAGCAAATTATTAACCGGTGACAGTCATGAAATTATTTTGAAGGTGGTAGATCAAATTTGGACTGTCGGGGAATTCAGAGTGTCATCGAGAAAGACTTCCAGTGCAGGCTTTAAAATAATTATGATTCGAATTTCGGAGTGCAAAATAACATATTAGCACCGTTCAGTGTTTTCAGGACAGACAAGCAAACAATTCACTCTCCCAAGGTTATAATGCCATTACAATGCCTCTATATTATTCAGATAGACCTGCTTTTCTTATTCAAATGAGTAATTGTGAACTGTAGGTGTGTCTTTATAACGGGAACCACCAGAATTCAAATTACCAACATGATTGACAAAGAAAATAACTGCCTTAGCTATTTGAGGTATAACAGCGACATAACTCATATAGCCTCGTGAAAAGTTATTCTAATAGCATACGAAGTAACTCTACCTTGACACACTGCATTTACAGATCCATCTGGTTTATTTGTAATGTGCTTAATTAGGCTAATTGTGCTTCTCGTGAAAGCATAGGAAAGAGGAGCGCCAGAGGTGACTTTGGATGGGATGAGCTGCTGCCTGAGTAATAAGTCATTATATCCATCTACATGAGCCCCTTCATCAGTTAGTCTATGAGGATGCCATTGTGAAGCCTTTGATCTTACTTTCTCATCTCTCTATGCTTGGCTGTTGTATGCATATCAAAGCCCTGGCAAGCCCTGTGAGTTTCACTGAAGACTTCAATGAGTCCATGGAAACATTCATTCACTGCGATGCTGTTTATACACTTGACTATTGATTGGATGAGGGCTTTAATGCTGGGAGCAGCGAAACATGTCCACCACTGGCTTGTTGTTCCACATAATTACCAAGCAAGGTTAATTTGTTCAAGCTCTCCGTTTTGGAGGCGTCAATAACATTGCGCCGGGTACCTTTGGTGGGGGTGGGCTGTGGGAACGGGGGAAATGGGAGTTGAAAGACCCGGTTGTTTACACTCTGCCTCTCTTTTCTAGTGCTCTGTTAATCTAGTTGCGTTTAGGAGGATACCTTTCCATCGACACCTGTCGCCAACACTAACCCATCCCTCTAAAGACCAGGCCCCACAAGGACCCAGATGGTAAGGGAATGAAGGAAATCCATTACATTAATATAAAGCCAACTCTTTTCTCCGTGCTGTGGTCTTTTTAAATAGGCTTGATAAGCACTGCAGTTATTTACATGCAAATTCTTAAGGCAACACGTCATGCATTACCTGCTGTTCAATAAAATGGAAATGAGACTGGATGGAAAATGTATCTGAGCAGTGCTTTAGTGTCACATTGTATATAACATATATTATTTGCACCTACAGGACTGCTATAATTCATTGTCCCATGTTACAGCCACTTCTTCAAGCGGTATTAGCATTGATGGTGGTGGATTAACATGGATTGTGAATTCTATGCCTATCTAGCATTGTGAAATGAGAATACCAAATGTATTTTGGCAGCAATTTCTATGGCTTTTTGTTCAACAAAACAAATTGAATACCAGCTGAGAGAAAGCAGTATTGCCCTGCCCTAGAGGACCTTGCCAGTGCTGGGAGATGTGTCCATTTTGAGACATTCAACATTTATGCTTAGTAACAATACAAATGCAATCTAAATAGTTTATTTAGGCTGCAAACTGGGTTGTTGTGAGGTTAAGTGTAGCCAGAGAGTTTCTGTAATAAAACTGAGCTGTGTCTTGATTGTCTCTTGTAAAATATGATTTCAATAATGTTCTTATTGATAGAACGTAAGACCATGAGGGAGCAGGTCAACACCTACTGCCTTTTTGACTTTGCTAGCTTCAGTCACTACTTCATGTTTAAGATTAGCAAAGGAATACTTATTTCTTTATTGTGCATCAGGATGTTTAATTTCCACAGAATTTGTCACATTTACTATTTCAATTTCAATTCAGCTAAGTGCATCCATCTCCATCCAAGTATAAATGTGAAGTCGCCCCCCTTGTTAAGACCGTGACTACTGCACCATTGCCAGCCTGTAGACTTACTTAACTTTTAAACGAGGAACATTCAAGCCTCTCGTTCTTTGACAGAAGAAACAGCATGTGTTGAAGTGTCCAACTGAACTAGAGAATCAGCTTCCCCCAGTCCCCTTAAAGACGTTCGAACTCACCCACTCTGTCTGAGGAGGAGGAAGTGCCCCCTAGTTTCTCTCCTTTCTGCCTGCCGACAGATAGACACACAGGCTCGGCGGTGACAGCAAACATCAGAGCGGGAGAACGCAACCTCCCTAATGAGACGCAGTGTGAGATGGGGACACTATAATCTTCTGGAGCTTGGGCTGCTGTCAGTACAGACAGCGGGATTGTATGGCTGCCAAGACCTTACAGGAAGCTTAGATACAATCAAAGGTACATGTACAGTGTCACATCAGACGCACCCTAAATGTAACCTCCAAACACAAACGCTTCTTCTTCTTAAAGAGGAACAACAGGAACTCAACCTCCCGGTGTGCCATGATGGGTGTGTGCGTTGTGCAAACTATTCATTAGAGGGAACGTCCCCCAAACAAAGACGTGCAATCGCTTTCAAAGTGAGTTATGTTCAATAGCTTGGAGTTGTTATTCATTTGATGGCTTGATGAATCTGTAGTGTTATCCATTGTCATTGGATGCCCAGTACAACAAAGGATAACAGGGACATTAATTAAAATGGTTAGGGACAGTGGCGCAAACTCATATTTTACGCCTATATTACTGGACTAGAAAGAGATCTGACCATTTATATGGCCTAACAATGTACATGAAAGTTATTACTCTTTATCTGCGTGATACTCTACTGCAATTCATAATGGCCTGTAGGCAACATGAATGCACAGAGCACATAAATTACTGCACATAATAGGTTTTTCAGTTGTCTAATTAGTGTATTAACTTTGAAGAGACCGCCTCTTCTGAAGGTGTGTTGTTCAGTAGAGGAGTATGTCTGGTAATATCTGTAGATACATTAACTTCGATCTTATTGACGATTGACCTCGTGGAATTACAGAATTACCAGTATTATGTTTGCAGGGAAAGGTAAATTAATTATCCAAGCTAATTCCTCTAGCATTTATCTACTTAGGGGTGTAAACGTTGATAGATCTCCCCATTAGTCTGCAAATGTAATTGCTTAGTCCGGTTTAGTAACCTATTTTAGAGACATCCCTAAGATTAGCCTGGATACAAGGTGCTGGAGAAACATGCCATTATGAACTTAACAGGCTATGTTCAGCTACTGTGCAGTTGTGCTCTCCATCTCCCTCCACACCAAAAGCCTATCCCACAAATAAATTGCTGTCACGTTCTGACCTGAGTTCCTTTTTTATGTCTGTGTTAGGTTGGTCAGGGCGTGAGTTGTGGTGGGTAGTCTGTTCTTTTTTCTATGTTGTTATATTTCTATGTGTTTGGCCTAGTATGGTTCTCAATCAGATGCAGGTGTCGTTCGTTGTCTCTGATTGAGAATCATACTTAGGTAGCCTGTTTTCCTCATTTTGGTTGTGGGTGTTTAATTTCTGTTTAGTGTCTATTCACCTGGCAGAACTGTTTCGTTTTCTCTTCGTTGTTATTTTGTGTAGTGTTCAGTTTTTCTATTAAAATATGACGAACCCTTACCACGCTGCATTTTGGTCCTCCTCTCCTTCCACCAACGAGAATAGTTACAATAGCATTAAACCACATTTCACAGAGTGATAAATAAAACCCCTTTCAGCATCTTTTAAGAAAAATTGGACGGGAAACTAGTTCATTTTCTGCACAAGAATTTAAACCTATTTAAATAATCCATTACTGGTTCACTGATGTATTGTACATGTGGGCTGGAGAGAAAAAAAACAGCCCCATTATCGAATCAAATGAAATATCCTAAAGGATGATTTTGACTGCCAAGCTCTGTGCACAGTACACAATCCCTTAGATGAACAACAACATGTTATACTCTCCCCTCAAAGAGGGACCAATAAAATAACCATCAGTGGGTGGTCAAAAAACGGTGGATGGCTGCTCACTTTAAATACCATCAAACTGCTCATACCAAAAAAGACTGAGGAAGCAGTCTACTGTGAGAGAGGCGTCTAAGTGACTGTCGTTGACTGGCCTATTGAATACAAACTTCTAACAGAGTTGTGTGACATCTGGAAAAGGATGGTGTAGTTAGTTATCATAGGTCATGCATTAGTAATAGCTCATCACACACCGATAATGTAATTGTGTACATAGTAGATCTCATCAAAGGCAGTAAGCCACTTGTCAGCCATTCAGGTGGGGCTGTATTAACAGGTTTAATTCTTAATACTCTTTGAACTACAGTGCCTTGCGAAAGTATTCGGCCCCCTTGAACTTTGCGACCTTTTGCCACATTTCAGGCTTCAAACATAAAGATATAAAACTGTATTTTTTTGTGAAGAATCAACAACAAGTGGGACACAATCATGAAGTGGAACGACATTTATTGGATATTTCAAACTTTTTTAACAAATCAAAAACTGAAAAATTGGGCGTGCAAAATTATTCAGCCCCTTTACTTTCAGTGCAGCAAACTCTCTCCAAAAGTTCAGTGAGGATCTCTGAATGATCCAATGTTGACCTAAATGACTAATGATGATAAATACAATCCACCTGTGTGTAATCAAGTCTCCGTATAAATGCACCTGCACTGTGATAGTCTCAGAGGTCCGTTAAAAGCGCAGAGAGCATCATGAAGAACAAGGAACACACCAGGCAGGTCCGAGATACTGTTGTGAAGAAGTTTAAAGCCGGATTTGGATACAAAAAGATTTCCCAAGCTTTAAACATCCCAAGGAGCACTGTGCAAGTGATAATATTGAAATGGAAGGAGTATCAGACCACTGCAAATCTACCAAGACCTGGTCGTCCCTCTAAACTTTCAGCTCATACAAGGAGAAGACTGATCAGAGATGCAGCCAAGAGGCCCATGATCACTCTGGATGAACTGCAGAGATCTACAGCTGAGGTGGGAGACTCTGTCCATAGGACAACAATCAGTCGTATATTGCACAAATCTGGCCTTTATGGAAGAGTGGCAAGAAGAAAGCCATTTCTTAAAGCTATCCATAAAAAGTGTTGTTTAAAGTTTGCCACAAGCCACCTGGGAGACACACCAAACATGTGGAAGAAGGTGCTCTGGTCAGATGAAACCAAAATTGAACTTTTTGGCGCAACAATGCAAAACGTTATGTTTGGCGTAAAAGCAACACAGCTCATCACACTGAACACATCATCCCCACTGTCAAACATGGTGGTGGCAGCATCATGGTTTGGGCCTTCTTTTCTTCAGCAGGGACAGGGAAGATGGTTAAAATTGATGGGAAGATCGATGGAGCCAAATACAGGACCATTCTGGAAGAAAACCTGATGGAGTCTGCAAAAGACCTGAGACTGGGACGGAGATTTGTCTTCCAACAAGACAATGATCCAAAACATAAAGCAAAATCTACAATGGAATGGTTCAAAAATAAACATATCCAGGTGTTAGAATGGCCAAGTCAAAGTCCAGACCTGAATCCAATTGAGAATCTGTGGAAAGAACTGAAAACTGCTGTTCACAAATGCTCTCCATCCAACCTCACTGAGCTCGAGCTGTTTTGCAAGGAGGAATGGGAAAAAACTGTCAGTCTCTCGATGTGCAAAACTGATAGAGACATACCCCAAGCGACTTACAGCTGTAATCGCAGCAAAAGGTGGCGCTACAAAGTATTAACTTAAGGGGGCTGAATAATTTTGCACGCCCAATTTTTCAGTTTTTGATTTGTTAAAAAAGTTTGAAATATCCAATAAATGTCGTTCCACTTTATGATTGTGTCCCACTTGTTGTTGATTCTTCACAAAAAAATACAGTTTTATATCTTTATGTTTGAAGCCTGAAATGTGGCAAAAGGTCGCAAAGTTCAAGGGGGCCGAATACTTTCGCAAGGCACTGTATGTGTGAGGTACATAGTCTATTACATACAGTACCAGTCATAAGTTTGGACACGCCTACTCATCCCTAGATTTTTCTTTATTTTTACTATTTTCTATATATTAGAATAATAGTGAAGACATCAAAACAATAAAATAAAACATATGGAATCATGTAGTAACCAAAAGCAGTGTTAAACAAATTAAAAATATATTTGAGATTCTTCAGAGTAGCCACCTTTTGCCTTGATGACAGCTTTGCATTCTCTCAACCAGCTTAAAAACCTCTCAGGGATAGGCGTCCCGCTAAACATTATGGACATTAACCTGTTATGGCTGCAATCCCGATATCGGGATCGATATGGCAACTACCAGTGAAAATGGAGGGCGCCAAATTCAAACCACAGAAATCTCATAGTTACAATTCCTAAAACATACATGTGTCTTATATCATTTTAAAGCTATTCTCAATGTTAATCCCACCAAAGTGTCCGATTTCAAATAGGCTTTTCAGGAAAGCACTACAAACGATTATGTTAGGTCTCCACCAAACCACAATGAGCACAGCCATTTTCCAGCAAAATATAGCATTCACAAAAAGCATAAATAAAGATAAAATGAATCACTAACCTTGAATTATCTTCATCAGATGACACTCATAGGACTTCATGTTACACAATACATGCATGTTTTGTTTGATAAAGTTCATATTTATATAAAAAAATCTGAGTTTACATTGGCGCGTTAGATTCACTAGTTCAAAAACATCAAGTGATTTTGCATAGCCACATCGTTTCAACAGAAATACTCATCATAAATGTAGATGATAATACAAGTTATACACATGGAATTATAGATATACCTCTCCTTAATGCAACCACTGTGTCAGATTTAAATAATGTTTACGGAAAAAGCAACCCATGCAATAATCTGAGACGGCGCTCAGAACAGTAGCCAAATTAGCCTCCATGTTGGAGTCAACAGAAACCAGAAAATACATGATAAATGTTTCCTTACCTTTGATGAACTTCATCAGAATGCAGTCCTAGAAATCCAAGGTCCACAGTAAATGCTTGATTTGTTTGAAAATGTCCGTTATTTATGTCCAATTAGCTACTTTGGTTAGCGCGTTTGGTAAACAATTCCAAAGTCACAAAGCGCGTCCACTATAACGTGACGAAATATCAAAAAGTTCCATAACAGTCAGTAGAAACATGTCAAACGATGTACTGAATCAATCCTTAGAATGTTGTTTACATGTATCTTGAATAACGTTCCAACCGGAGAATTAGAATTACTTCAGATAAGCGGTGGAACGCAAGTCCTTCACCTGTGAACGCGCCTGGTGAAAGCATGATCCACTCGTGGCTGTGGTGACTATTTCCCGTGTCAATCGACCCCCCTTCACATTAGAGTCATCAGACAAAGTTCTATTGACTGCTGACATCTAGTGGAAGGCGTAGGAAGTGAAAATTCCTCCACATCTCGCTGTAATTTCAAAGAGACCTTGGTTGAAAATCTGCCACCTGCAGAAAAAAAACAGGAAGTGGAATTTCTCAGGTTTTTGCCTGCTATAGGAGTTCTGTTATACTCACAGACATAATTCAAACAGTTTTAGAAGCTTCAGAGTGTTTTCTATCGAATACTAATAATAATATGCAAATATTAGCAACTATGACTGAGGAGCAGGATGTTTGATATGGGCACCTTTCATCCAAGCTACTCAATACTGCCCCTGTAGCCATAAAAAGTTAAACACTTAGGTACATACAAGTGTCTTATATCGGTTGAAAGCCAAAATTCTTGTTAATCTAACTGCACTGTCCAATTTACAGTAGCTATTACAGCGAAAGCATGCCATGCGATTGTTTGAGGACGGCGCCCCACATCAAAATATTTTTCCACCGGCACAGGTTTCATAAATTCACAAATAGCGATTAACTATTCACTTACTTTTTAAAAATCTTCCTCTGATTTGTCATCCAAAGGGTCCCAAATATAAAATGTAGTGTAATTTTGTTAGATACAATCATTCTTTATATCCCAAAAAGTCAGTTTAGTTGGCGCCATCAATTTGAGTAATCAACTCGTTCAATGTGCAGAGCATGCATTCAAAAATATACCCCTAAACTTTGTTTCAACAAGTCAAAATATGTTTCTATTTACTCCTCAGATACCAGAAAATATAATAAAACTATAATATTTCTTACGGAAAGAAGTATGTTCAATAGGAAACCGATTTTAGCAGGTGTGTCTTGTCTTCAGGGCGCACCCAAACATGAATTTCCAAGACTGTGTCCCTGTAATAAAACTGATATTTCTTATTCGTTTTGGAAGTTACAAGCCTTAAACATTGACATAGACTTCTGACACCTTGTGGAAGCCATAGGAATTGCATCATGGGAGCTAGAATTCAGTATGCCCCTATACTTTCCATTGTAAGAGCATGGTCTCTCAACAAACACAAAATTCTGGTTGGTTTCTCTTTGGATTCTCTCCTGCTATATCTATTGTTTTATAGTCTCCTACATTATTTTAACTTTTCTACAAACATCAAAGTGTTTTCTTTCCAATGGTAGCAATTATATGCATATTCTGGCCTCAGGGCCTGAGCAACAGGCAGTTTACTTTTTTTGCGTTCTTTTTTTAACTTACTTTGTACATTATGTTTCTGCATACCGTATCTTACGGCAAAGAAGAGCTTCTGGATATCAGGACATTGATCACTCACCTCGGATTAGACAAATATTTTTTCTACAACAAGGATGCATAGTCACTTTAACCATATCTACATGTACATAGTACCGCAATCAGGCTGACTAACCGGTGTCTGTATGTAACCTCGCTAGTTTCATAGCCTCGTTACTGTATATAGCCAGTCTTTTTATTTATTTACTTACCTATTGTTCACCTAATACCTTTTTTGCACTATTAGTTAGAGCCTGTAAGTAAGCATTTCACTGTAAGATACCTGTTGTATTCGGCGCAAGTCCATATAATGGCAAGAACAGCTCAAATAAGCAAAGAGAATCGACAATCCATCATTACTTTAAGACATGAAGGCCAGTCAATCCGGAAAATGTCAAGAACTTTGAACGTTTCTTCAAGTGCAGTCGCAAAAACCACCAAGCGCTATGATGGCGCTGGCTCTCATGAGGACCATCTCAAGAATGGAAGACCCAGTTACCTCTGCTACAGAGGATAAATTCATTAGAGTTGCCAGCCTCAGAAATCGGCAATTAACTGCACCTCAGACAGCATCCCTTATAAATGCTTCACAGAGTTCAAGTAACAGACTCATCAACATCAACTGTTCAGAGGAGAATGCGTGGATCAGGCCTTCATGGTCAAATTGCTGCAAAGAAACCACTACTAAAGGACACCAATAATAAGAGACTTGCTTGGGCCAAGAAAAACAAGCAATGTACATTAGACCGGTGGAAATCTGTTGTTTGTTCTGAAGAGTCCAAATTTGAGATTGTTGGTTCCAACCGCTGTATCTTTGTGAGATGCAGAGTAGGTGAACGGATGATCTCCGCATGTGTGGTTCCCACCGTGAAGCATGGAGGAGGAGGTGTGAGGGTGCTTTGCTAGTGACACTGTCGCTGATTTATTTAGAATTCAAGGCACACTTAACTAGCATGGCTACCACAGCATTCTGCAGCGATACGCCATCCCATCTGATCTGCGCTTAGTGGGACTATCATTTGTTTTTCAATGACTCAAAACACACATCCAGGTTGTGTAAGGGCTATTTGATCAAGGAGAGTGATGGAGTGCTGCATCAGATGATCTGGCCTCTTCAATCACCCGACCTCAACCCAATTGAGATGGTTTGCGATGAGTTGGACTGCAGAGTGACGGAAAAGCATGCTCAGCTGGGTGAGAAAATGCCAAGAGTGTGCAAAGCAGTCATCAAATCAAAGGGTTTGAACGATCTAAAATATATTTTAATTTGTTTAACACTTTTTTGGTTACTACATGATTCCATATAAGTTATTTCATAGTTTTGATGTTTTCCCTATTATTTTACAATGTAGAAAATAGTAAAAATAAAGAAAAACCCTTGAATGAAGTGCTGCGTCCAAACTTTTGACTGGTACTGTACATGTTTTATATCTGGACTTCACCTGTGAATGTTCTGTAGAACAAGTACAGTATTCCTGTTTTAATGACCTCAAAGCACATTTTCAATAGATTTATGAATTGTAAGAATTGATTTCCTTTGCCCCTCTGAACGCTATATTGACTCATTTTTATTTTATAAATGAAAATACAACATGGTTGTTGGCCATATGACCAGTAGTGTAAAGTACTTAAGTAACAGTACTTCTTAAGTAGTTTTTGGGGGTATCTGTACTTTACATTACTATTTATACTTTTTCCCTACTGCATCTGATCTGGCGGACTCACAAAAAAAAATGCTTTGTATGTAAATTATGTATGAGTGTTGGAGTGTACCCGTGACAAACTGTCAATTTAAAAAACAAGAAAATCGGGCCTTCTTGTTTGCTCAATATAAGGAATTTGAAATGGTTTATACTTTTACTTTTGATACTTTTTTTTCTTTTACTCAGGTAGGATTTTACTGGGTGACTTTCACTTGAGTAATTTTTTATTAAGGAATCATTACTTTTGCTCAAGTATGACAATTAGGTACCTTTTTCCACCACTGCATATGACTAATGATGGTGGACGATGCCCAGTCCACTGTTTTTCAATTTTCTAAGTTTGTGTTACTGTGAAATCATTAGTCCTGAACTTCAGAGCATTTCCAGAGCAATGCAACTGATTCAGAACACTCAGCACTTTTAAATCACTAGACAACAGCTACCTGCAAATGATGATGTAACGTCTCTGAGAATGGCTACTATTGATTCCATTATTACTCATCCAGCACTGTCTACCTTTTTAATTGTGTTACAAATAGCTTTAATTCTGCCAAGACTAGCCTGGAACCCCTCCATTAATTACTACCACTAGGCTTTTTTCTCTCTCCCTCAGACCCACAACACTAGCCAGATTAGTCTGCTCATATAGTCAATTATAGCCGTGTCACAGCTGATGCAATGCTAGAAAGACACTGAACTAGATAAACTAGCTGAAATAATTGTGATAAGGCTTTTAGACAAAATTAGTATTTTGTTTGGTCATAAGACTGAGAGACAGATCTGATATTTTGCTTTAGATCGTTTGCATTTTCTAGAATTTTCACATGAAACCCAAATATATACTAAATACTATGCATCACCAGGGATGGGCTTATTTCAGTGAAAATGTTATGAAACACTGTTCAAATCAGGGGTGTCCATACTGTAGGTTAGTTTGTCAGAGGCCTCAGGATAGGATTTAAAGCCAGTGTACTCTCGCCCTTACCCCAGAGTCCTGCTAAACCCATTACTTTCCAGGGTTGCCATTTGGTTAACAGGGGTCATTGATTTCCCAAGGAAATTGGACAAGTAGAACATCATATATCATCATATTAACCCCATGGCATACGTGTTATGCCTAGGCAATGAAGAGAGGAATCAAAGCCATGCAGGAATTTTTATATATATGTACACTCCCTGCTGTCCACAAAATACTTCCCAAATATGAGAAGCTTCTTCTTTCCTTTGTTTAAAATTCCTGCACGGCTTTGATTCCTCTCTATTACTTAGACATAACACAAAAGCCCTGGGGCTAATATTAGCTTTAAATGAACCAAACAGTAATGTGTGTTCAGGTTTTACATTAAGAAAATGTCACCTTCCACCTCCCTGTTTTGACCTCCCTCCCACAATAATTTCCAGCAGCACTCCCGTGACAGCTTTGATCAGGTGATGTTCTACTCGCTAGCAAGCTAACAGTACACTTTAATTTGAAATTAAAAGACGTTATGTCAAAATTAGAAATGTGTAATATATGAAAATGTAGCTTGCTAGACTTACCCGTGGTCTGAAATCGGAATAGATAGTAAATTTGTCAGCTAACAACAGTTGTTTCAGTGACATTCTATTGAAATGGATGCTTGCAAAGTGGAGTATTTTGTTAAGACATGTAGCTAGCTAGCTAGCTAAACCATAATCCCCACTTGTGACATTACTACCCTGCATGCATATGCAGGTAGCTAACCAACCAGGTTCAATGTTAGCTAGTTAACAGTAGGCTAAAACTAGCCAAACAAATGGCTCTGAGATTTGAATAATAAGATCATACACATAACATTAGCTAGCGAGCCAACCAGCTAACATTAGCTAGCTAACAGCACACTTTAACTTAAAATGAAACAACTTTCTGTCAAAATTAGAAACATGTAATATCTGAAAATGTAGCTAGCTAAACTATCTTACCCGTATACATAAGAGATGAAATCGTCTCCTGTCACGGATGCCATGGTTGCCCTTAGTTGGAAGATGTAATCCGGAGACAGGTGTTTTCTTCATCTCCTTAGCTATCATACTCGGAAACAGTCCTACAGAAACAGTCAAAACAGTCCTACAGAAAGTGGAGAGCAACACTTATGCAGTTTACTACACAATACATTAAAAAAAGCTGTGGTGGACAGGATTACCTACACATACTGACGAGCTCAAATAGACAGAAGCGTGCTAAATGGCAGACTAATCCAAACTCAGCTCTCGGCATGCCCAGCCCACTCATTATCTCAGCCAATCGAAGCTAGCGGGAAGTTTGCTGACTTTTTCTGGTGCTAAACCAACTAGGCTCGTAATTTAACAATTTTATTCGTATTTACGGAGAGCATACAATTTTGTTACGAAAGCACATAAAGGTTCACATCTTCAAGAAGGCATTTCTACCCAAAAATTTATTTAGATTTTTTTTTTTAAAGCTAACGTTCAAACGGCTCTCCTGTGAAGTAGTGAACCGCGACAATATGCCAAGTTTCCTGAAACGGGTCACATATTGCCTCTATAGAAATAAGCCTACATCATCACTCTTGGATTTAGGGATCATTAGAAAGGTTTAAATGCCAAATTATGATAATGATCTGTTAAGCATTTATTTTGTATTTCTATGTTTTAAGAGGAGAAGGCTTTTGTGGACTCTCTCTCCCCCCAGCTTGCATTGTAGCATTGGTCAACTCTCAAACTGATGGTTCATGAAAGTTTAATGCGGTACCATTTCCATAAACACACCGTAAGAGCTGATGGAGAAACAAAACAAAAATGCTCTTACAATATGAACAAAACATTCCACAAACAATACACTTTTACACAACTTTACATTAGCGTGCTTGATATATCAAATTCATCAATATGCATGAGAATTTCTTCTCGAATAGTTGATTACTTGCTAATAGCTTTATAATGTGGTGCAAGGTTAACTAATATTAGCCAGCACCCAGTGGGGCTAGGCTACAGCTAATAACATCATATTGCTAGCAGACTTCTTAACATCAATTACAACACAAATATCTGTTCAGTCCAGGTTCAAAATAATTAGAAAGATATCTGAAACAAGACCAATATTGAAACACAGAAAATACCTTGTTCTCTTTCCAGCTAGGTTCTAAGTTTGACGTTGTTTCTTGGGTGCTTGAACAACCTAAACAAGAACGTATTGTTATTTTCCTCTCTCGGCGCGAGATATAAGGGCGTTTCCCATATACCCTTGGCGCGTAAAACAGAGAGGGCAAAAAAACTCCTTTCAAAATAAGAGTCCTACTAAACTGTTGAATATACAGCGAGGATAGAAAGCTCATAAAACAACCTTAACAAGAACTTATTTTCCTTTTCCTCTCGCGCCCGTTTCCCATATACCCATGGCACGTAAAAGCAGAGAAGGTAAAACAACAACTTTCAAAATAAGTCACACTAAACTGTCAAATATACAGCGAGGATAGAAAGCTCATAAAATAAAATAAAAGTCCAAATATAGAGCAGACATTGTGATTGGTCACCCGTTTTAGGGCTTCATTCACATGCATGGTGCAGTGATATGCAGCTACATGTGACTGGAAGCAAGGTCGAAACACACCAGGCATGATGACAGTGGTAGATCTACAAAATGTTCTATTCTAGTAATCATAAGAGCTGTGATGGCTTTGTTGTTGGATTGGCGCCTGCCAGAGGGTCACAGGTGGTTCTGGGGGATAGATATGAAACTCTGGTGAGGAGAGTGGAGAGTTAACTCTGGGATAGGGGTCCCACTAGCGGGACAACTTCCGGTGAAACTGGAGGGCGCGCATAATCATGAAAATGTCTTATATCGGTTGAAATCTTAAATACTTGTTAATCTAACTGCACTGTCCGATTTACAGTAATTATTACAGTGAAAGCATGCCATGCGATTGTTTGGGTACGGCTCCCCACATCAAAATATTTTTCCACCGGCACACGTGTCATAAATTCACGATTAAATATTCACTTACGTTTTGAAAATCTTCCTCTGATTTGTCATCCAAAGGGTCCCAGCTATAACATGTAGTGTCGTTTTGTTAGATAAAATCCTTTATATCCCAAAAAGTCAGTTTAGTTGGCGCCATCGTTTTGAGTAATCCACGCATTCAACATGCAGAGAAAGGAATTCAAAAATATACCGCTAAACAAACTACAATATTTCACAAGGAAAAAAGTATGTTCAATAGGAAAACAATATTAGCAGGTCTTCTCTTCATCACGCTCATACTCAAATTTCAAATAGTGTGTCCCAGTACTAAAACTCATTATTCTTACTCGTTTTAGAATAAACAAGCATGAAACCTAGAAAAATGAATGCTAACACCCAGTGGAAGCCATATGAATTGCATACTGGGAGCTAGATTAAATTATTTCCCTATACTTTCCATTGTAAGAGCATGAGCTCTCAAAAAAAATGATGTTTGGTTTTTCTTTGGATTTTCTCCTAACATTTATATTGTGTTATAGTCTCCTTCATCATTTTAACACTTCTACAAACTTCAACGTGGCTTCTTTCCAATGGTACCGATTATATGCATGTCCTGGCTTCAGGGGCTGAGCAACAGGCAGTTTACTTTGGGCACATCAATCAGGCAGAAATTGACAAAAAAGGACCCTAGCCTGAATAAGTTAATTGGAACGTAGTAAGCAGAGACATTGACTTCCAGCGGTGAGCCACCAGCCGCACAGAATGCCAAAGGTGAAATAGCATGCTGTCAAAGGGGACGGACCACTCAACTGGCATACAAGGACAAGCTGGACTGACCAAGGAAAAAGAACCAGGCTGGCGCTGCCACACAAGCCCTAAAAAGAAATTGTCAGGGTGACACGACACATGCAACAACAATCTGTCCCATAAGATGGATAACAGGCTGGCATAGAGAGGATGTTAGGCAGTAGAAGCCAACCTGGCACCAATGACTTGACTCTGCCCCCATAGATAAATAGTTTGGCTGGTGCATTGTTGCACTGCTCTGTGAGTTCAGCCAGAGATAGAGCTGTGAGCTCTGAGGTGGAACACACAGAGGTGTTGGGAATATTATGGAGCCCTCCTGTTTCCTTTGTCAGTGCCTCAGGAGAAGCTTCAGAGTGACAGGTGGGTTATAAATAATGAATAACTTGACAAGTGAACAAAATAGCAAAGATGGGCACAATCACTCATGATTTTGTTTCATACATTTTTGCCTGACTATGAAACTTATTCCCGAACACGTATGGTACATGCACAGAATAATATCACACTTTTTGTCATGTTTAACATGTCAAATGCTTCTCACTGTCTTGATCTGTCGCTCCCAGACACCATGCTGAAGTCACACTTTTTCTCAACGAGATAGGCAGTCATCCTGTCCATGTTAACTTCCTTGAGTGCTTCCTTCAGTTCATTTTTGGCTCCCTCAAAGTTGCTTCCTTGGTCACATTTAATCTGACGAACTACGCCACGTATGGCTATGAAGCAACGCAGACCATATGAAGGCATCTGTTGACACGTCATCTAACATTTCAGTATGAACGGCACAAGAGCAAAAGCAGGTTAAGACAAGACCATACCTTTTGTGCACTCTTCGTCCTTGCTTAATGACAAATGGGCCAACACAATTCATACTGCACTATGTAAAGGGGAGGTGATGAGTCCACATGCTCTGGAGGGAGATCAGCCATCTTTTGCTCCTCTGTGGTTTTCCTGAGCTTTCTACAAGTCGCACATTGGTGAAGATAAGATGCTATTGATACCTGGGATCCTGTAGCCATTTGACCTGATCTCATTAAAGCTGAGGCTTTTACCCTGGTGTTTGACCTTTTCATGGTAGTGAGCAATTCTCATTTTTGTGATGTGGTGTTCCTTGGGAATGATTGCAGGGTGTTTGACTGGGTTAGGAAGAGACGAGTCACAAAGTCTTCCTCCCACCCTGAGCACACCATTTTTGTCTAGGAAGGCATTGAGGCGGTACAACTGTGTCAGTTGAGTCCCTTTACTTAGCAACTTAAGCTCATCTTGATATACCTGTCCCTGCACATCTTCGATTATGAGACGCTCTGCGTTCTCCCGTTCCATTACCGTCGAGAGACCATTTGATCTGTCCTTGCTGATTCCTCAAAGAATACATGCAACAGCTTGAGAAGCCCAAGACCAGGTTGAGAGGTTAGACAGACGATCTGCAAGACTTACTTGTTCTGTGGTTCTCGTGTTTAGTGTTTGAGCCTTTCTGACTCCCGGGTCTCACTTGCAACTCTGAGACCACATCTTCTGTGAAAAATATTTATTTCTTCCATAAAACTTGGGTCCTGTGAACCAATCAGATGATAGCAGTTCATTGACAGTTAGGCCTCTGGCCGCGTGATCTGTGGGATTTTCATCAGTCGGGGGCGTATCTCCATTGCTGGGGAGTCATGCTGAGATGTATTTTCTGCACTCGGTTGGCTACAAATGTGTGGAATCGTCGTGTCATTGTTAATGTACCTTAGAATTACTTTGGAGTCTGCCCAGAAGAACTCTTCAAAATCAGCATATCTAAGTTCCTCCTTGAGGACATTGCTTGCTTTTACTGAGACAACTGCAGCTGTGAGTTCTAGTCTGGGAATAGTTGTGACCTTTGTGGGAGTGACAGGAGATTTTCCAATGACTAAAGCACAATGAATGTCTCCCTCTTCATTCTTGAGTCTCAAATATGAACACTGACCATATCCACTCGTGCTTGCATCAGAGAAATCATGTATCTCTGTTTTGGTAACCCTTCCAAAGTCAGCTGGTGCATAACTACGGGGTATGTTCACCATCTCCAAATGAACAAGATCGTTTTTCCAACCTGCCCACTTTGGTTGAAGTTCATCAGTCAGAGGGTCATCCCAACCTGTGCCATGCCTAAACATTTCCTGCAGTACTCTTTTTATGTTGAGCAGGAATGGGGCTACAACCCCTAAATGATAATACAAGGAGGCAACTGTAAACAGTACACCTCAATGCTTTGCAGGTTGGTCCTTGAGATTGTCATTGAACTTGAAGCAGTCAGACTCAACGTGCAACTGAATCCCTAGTGCTCTTTCCAATGGCAAGTCACAAATGCAAGGTTAAGGTCCTTAATGTCAGATGCACGTTCAGATGGCGGTATGCTTTCTAGGACAGCTCTGTCATTGGATACAAAGTTGTGCAGTCAAAGACCACCCATCGCACAAGGTTCTCGAGCCTCACGTGCAAACTGAATAGCATGTACCGTCTACGTAAAAGTCGCTCAGTGTCACGTTCTGACCTTTATTTCCGTTGTTTTGTATTTATTTAGTATGGTCAGGGCGTGAGTTGGGTGGGCAGTCTATGTTTGTTTTTCTATGTTTTGGGGCATTTCTATGTTTTCGGCCTAGTATGGTTCTCAATCAGAGGCAGGTGTCATTAGTTGTCTCTGATTGAGAATCATACTTAGGTAGCCTGGGTTGCACTGTTTGTTTGTGGGTGATTGTCTATGTTAGTGGCTTGTGTCAGCACAGGTCTCATTTTGTAGCTTCACGGTCGTATTTGGTTTATTGTTTTCGTTACTCTTTTGCATAGTGTTCAGTCTTTCTTTATTAAAGATTCACCATGGACACTTACCACGCCGCATATTGGTCCTCTGATCCTTCTCGCCTCTCCTCTTCAGACGAAGAGGAGGACGATCGTGACACTCAGAGCCCAGAGGGTATAGGTCTCTGTTCTCCTTAGCTAGATGATTCAGCCCATAGTTTGCAGGTCCAGGAGATGATGCAGCGCTAAAGAGATGCACCTTCATGCGGAACTCTTGTGGCTGTGCAGTAATGTCCCCCTTTATCCAGGAAGCATAGGTAGTTTCGGTCAATCTCAGGCACATGGAACTGGTGAAACATCTTCTCAATGTCACACATCAATGCAATAGGGTGCTGCCGAAAACGCATGAGAACACAGTTCAGCTTGTTATCAAATCAGGCCCTGGAAGCCGATGGTCATTTAAACTGGTTCCCTTGTACTTGGCAGAGCAATCAAATACTATGCGTAGCTTATCTGGCTTCTTAGGATGATAGACAGCAATATACCCTTTCTCAGCTGCATTTCCATCACCTTCAACTTCTTCCGGATCACTATTTTCATTGCCATAATGTTCCTTATACTTTTCAACCTTTAACAGTTTCCTTTTGAGATGGCTTAGCCGTACAATGGCGAGTTGTTTGTTGTCGGGTAGATTGGGTCTCTTCTTAAAAGGCAAGGGCATTTCGTAATGGCCATGACTATTTTTCCTTATGCCATCTGTCATGGTCCCTCCTCTGCAGTGCAGGGGCAGTTCCTCCTGCAGGCAGAGGAGGGTCATTAGTGATTGGAGTCACCTAGGCTCAGGTTATTTAAACGGCTTCACTAATCACTCTTGTCTCTCTCTTTCTGCTACTCCAGGTATGATCCTGTTTTGTTTGTTCCTTTGTAGTTTTGCATAGTTTTCACTGTCATTCACACGCACGGATAACCGCATCCCTGCACTTTACATACACCTTCCATTATAATACTTTCACACCTCATTCATTTTTCTTTGTTTAAAGTTAATAGTTTGGTTTATAATAAAAAACCTTTTTGATTGGCCTATACCTGTTGTTCGTGTCCCCTCATTTTTGCCACAGGCTATGAGCCGGCATGTGACACATCATTCAGCTTGTTCAAGAAGAGGATGTCATCCTGAGACACTGTCTTGCCATCTTCACTGGCGTTCTTGGTGTATCGAGGAACGGTGATGAGCGCACCACAATGCTCCATCCTTAGTCAGTTTGAACAGCGTAGGGTTCATCATTCCCACCTAAAATAATTTGTTTTGGTGCCATTGCCCTTGAGCAGTTGTAAGCCTATCAGAAGGCCAACCTCACAATCCTTCAGTGGTGCGATTTCATCTACTACTGTGGAGAGATGAT
The DNA here is from genome assembly GCF_057628025.1 of Oncorhynchus mykiss. Classification (NCBI taxonomy): domain Eukaryota; kingdom Metazoa; phylum Chordata; class Actinopteri; order Salmoniformes; family Salmonidae; genus Oncorhynchus; species Oncorhynchus mykiss. The sequence goes on from NC_143045.1 coordinate 9,520,598, forward strand.
TCCAGTTCTTGACAGTTTCACATGTCGGAATGTGGGTGCGGTTTACAGGTATGCAATCCTTTGTGTAGGTTGGAGGAAGATCGATATGGATAGTGGAGCTGTAACCTTCACACGATGCCCTGAGACTCTTTCGCTTTTCACAACTGTGTCACGTCCTATCATAGTAGTTAATTTCGGTTTCACTGGATACCTGTCTGCTTGTAAAGCATTGCTCACTTCCTGGTCAATTAATGAGGTATCACTGAGTGTCAAGCAGGGCGTAGACACTTTTTTAGCACCTGAGTTGTTCTTTGATGACACCCACACTGGTACGATCATGGAAGTGTTAGTAGATTGTCCTTCTCCAGCTACGTGGAGTGACAATGCAGTTTCTGCCTTGTTCATATTATTTGGGGAAGAAATTGGCAGAGGTGTAGGCCTTTCCCATTTTACGTAACTGTCATCGTGGAGACACGTGGGATGCTTTCCTTTGCAGGTGTCACAGGTCTGGTGATGAGGACAGTCCTTTGCACTGTGACCAGGTATCATGCACCCATAGCAAAGCTTATTTTCTTTCACATATTTACGTCGCTCCTCTAGAGACATTGTCATGAATTTAGAACAGCCATGGAGCTGATGCTTGTTGTCCTGGCAAAACATACACGAAGGCCTCGCACTTCCTTTGGCTGACTTTTGATTCTCACTATCTGTGATTGAGTGCTGAGAACACTTGCCTTGTTCCTATTGGTCTCCCTGACATTTTGTTTCTCAGTGGTACATTCTGATGAATGGAGAGCCTAGAATTAAGTTATTGGATTGCAGGCAATCTCTGCTTCCATCATCATAAAGGTAGCAAAGTCCTGGAAACTGGGGAATTCTTGACTATTGTTCGAGGTTTGTGTAACTTCTCTGTTCCAGCGAGAAGCTGCCCAGTCAGGCAGTTTTAGGACTAGCTTCTGATTTTCATTTAATATCTGAAGGCCTTTAACATGAAGTATAGCATCTTGACAGGCATTCAAAACATCTGTAAAGTCTCTGAGTCCTACAGTGTCCCTAGGTTGAATTATTGGCCAGTTTGCAAGCCTTTCTCTAAAGACTCTCTGTGGCTGGCCATATCTATGGTTGAGTTTGTTCCACGCGTCTTTGTAGGCCTCGTCATAATTTCTGTAGAATGTACCATCTAGGGTCTTAAGAGCTGGGCCACCCACATACTTCTTAAGATAATAAAGCTTGTCAGATGACAAGATGCTTCTTCGATCGATGAGTGACACAAATGAGGCTTTCCACTCAAGGAATTGAATTGGATCCACATTGAAAACAAATAACTCTGGTATTGGAAGTTGATGAGGGCTATGCTATCTTGGAAGGCTTGAGCCAGAGAATCACATCCACATGAGATGATGACGCTGGGGCATTGGAGGGTTGTTGGATGGTAGTTGGAGTAATGTTGTCAGCAGTTTGGAAGCTAGTTTCCCGTACTACCTCTTGGTTGTAGGCCTCCAACCTGGCCCGAGCTGCCCTTACATCTCTCTCTGCCTGTAGTCGTTCCAACTCACATTTCTGAGCTTCAAGAAAGATCATTCATTTGCTGCTCTTCTAAGTGTTGTATCCTTTAGTTTTGTTTCTTTTCCTCCTTGCAACACTTCATACTCAACTTCCTTTGCTGACAGCGCCGCCATACATGAGGACATGGAGTGGTGGCTGGACTTGTGACTCAATTGTGAGACAGTAGATTCGTAAATGGAGCGAGTGTAGTCATGATCAGGTAGCTCACGGAGACAACATTGTTCCTGTTACGCATCAAACGCTTCATCAATGCCTGATATCCTTTCATAGGCAATTTTGATAATATCTGCCTAACATGCGCCAACACGATGCCTTAACTCGGTTGACGGTGTCATGTGATCTCTAATTTCAAGATAGTTGCTCATGACATCATCCTTTCCTTTCTCCAATGTGTCAATCAGAAATGCCAGTTGGCTCTCTGTTATGTCTGACTTTAGCTGCTCTCACGCTTTGCGGGCTTGGATCGTCTATTGGTCATACATGGAGATAATGCGGTGACCTCACCTGGCTTAAATGGTGCCTCTAGAGACAACCTCTCTCATCGTCACTCAATGCCTAGGTTTACCTCCACTGGTGATGTAGAGGTTAACCCAGGCCCTGCAAACCCCAGCATCACTCCCATTCCCCAGGCGCTTTCATTTGTTGACTTCTGTAACTGTAAAAGCCTTGGTTTCATGCATGTTAACATTATAAGCCTCCTCCCTAACTTTGTTTATTCACTGCTTTAGCACACTCCGCCACCCCGGATGTCCTAGCCGTGTCTGAATCCTGGCTTAGGAAGGCCACCAAAAATCCTGAAATTTCCATCCCTAACTATACCATTTTCTGACAAGATAGAACTGTCAAAGGGGGCGTTGCAATCTACTACAGAGATAGCCTGCAGAGTTCTGTCATACTATCCAGGTCTGTGCCCAAACAATTCAAGCTTATACTTTTAAAAATCCACCTTTTCCAGAAACAAGTCTCTCACCATTGCCACGTAGCATCGAATAGCCCCCGCGATATGCAACTTTTCACTGAAGTCAGGAACCAATATACTCAGACAGTTAGGAAAGCTAAGGCTAGCTTTTTCAAACAGAAATTTGCATCCTGTATCACTAATCCCAAAAAGTTTGTAATGTCTGTAATGTAATGTCCATGGAGAATAAGAGCATCTCCTCCCAGCTGCCCACTCCACAGAGGATAGGAAACACTGTCACCACCGATAAGTCTACGATAATCGACAATTTCAATAAGAATTTTTCTACGGCTGGCCATGCTTTCCACCTGGCTACCCTACCCCGGCCAACATCTCTGCACCCCCTGCTTCCCCCCCCCACCCCCCCCACCACCCGCTTCTCCACACAAATCCAGACAGCTGATGTTGTGAAAGAGCTGCAAAATCTGGATCCCTACAAATCAGCTGGGCAAGACAATCTGGACCCTCTCTTTCTTTCTACTAGCCTATTCAACCTCTCTTTGTATCGTCTGAGATCCCCAAAGATTGGAAAGCTGCCGCGGTCATCCCCCTCTTCAGAGGGGAAGACACTCTAGACCCAAACTGTTATGGACAGCATCCTGCCCTGCCTTTCTAAAATATTCACAAGCCAAGTTAACAAACAGATCACCAACCATTTCGAATCCCATGGTACCTTCTCCACTATGCAATCTGGTTTCCGAGCTGGTCATGGGTGTACCTCGGCCACGCTCAAGATCCTAAACAATATTATAACCACCATCAATAAAAGACAGTACTGTGCAGCCGTCTTCATCGACCTGGCCAAGGCTTTCGAATCTGTCAATCACCGCATTCTTATCGGCAGACTCAATAGACTTGGCTTCTCAAATGACTGCCTCGCCTGGTTTACCAACTACTTCTCTGATAGAGTTCAGTGTGTCAAATCGGAGGGCCTGTTGTCCGGACCTCTGGCAGTCTCTATGGGTGTGCCACAGGGTTAAAATCTCGGGCGACTCTTTTCTCTGTATTTATCAATGATGTCGCTCTTGCTGCTGGTGATTCTCTGATCCACCTCTACGCAGACGACACTATTCTGTTTACATCTGGCCCTTCTTTGGACACTGTGTTAACAAATCTCCAAACAAGCTTCAATGCCATACAACACTCTTCCGTGGCCTCCAACTGCTTTTAAATGCTAGTTAAACTAAGTGCATGCGCTTCAACAGATTGCTGCCCGCACCCTCCCGCCCGACTAGCACCACTACTCTGGACGGTTCTGACTTAGAATAAATGGACAACTACAAATACCTAGGTGTCTGGCTAGACTGTAAACTCTCCTTCCAGACTCACGTTAAGCATCTCCAATCCACAATTAAATATAGAATCAGCCTCCTATTTTGCAACAAAGCCTCCTTCACTCATGTTGCCAAACACCCTCGTAAAACTGACTATTCTACCAATCCTTGACTTCGGCGATGTCATTTACAAAATAGCCTCCAACACTCTACTCAGCAAACTGGATGTAGTCTATCACAGTGACATCCGTTTTGTCACCAAAGCCCCATATACTACCCACCACTGCAACCTGTATGCTTTCGTTGGCTGGCTCCAGGTTATCTATAATTCTATGCTAGGTAAAGCCCCGCCTTATCTCAACTTACTGAATGAATAGTCAAGTCTCAAACTGATGGTTCATGAAAGTTTACTGCGGTACCATTTCCATAAAAACACCATAAGAGCTGATGGAGAAACAAAACAGAAATGCTGTTACTGTGCCTTGTATTCATCCCCCTAGGTGTTTTTCCTATTGCATTACAACCTGTAATAAAAATTTATTTTTATTTGGATTTCATGTAATGGACATACACAGAATAGTCCAAATTGGTCAAGTGAAATGAAAAAATAACTTGTTTCAAAAAAATCTACAAAATAAAAAACAAAAAAGTGGTGTGTGTATGTGTATTCACCCCCATTGTTATGAAGCAACTAAATAAAATCTGGTGTAACCAATTATCTTCAGAAGTTACATAATCCGTTAAATAAAGCCCACCTGTGTGCAATCTAAGTGTCACATGATCTCAGTATATGTACACCTGCTCTGAAAGTCCCCAGAGACTGCAACACCACTAAGCGAGGGGCACCACCAAGCATCACCAGGAAGACCAATGAGCTCTCCAAACAAGTCAGGGACAAAGTTGTGGAGAAGTACAGATCAGGGTTGGGTAATAAAAAAAATATATCTGAAACTTTGAACATTCCACAGAGCACCATTAAATCTATTATTAAAAAATGGAAAGAATATGGCACCACAACAAACCTGCCAAGAGAGGGCCGCCCACTAAAACTCACGGACCAGGCAAGGAGGGAAGTAATCAGAGGCAACAAAGAGAACAAAGATAACCCTGAAGGAGCTGCAAAGCTCCACAGGGGAGATTGGAGTATTTGTCCATAGGACCACTTTAAGCCGTACACTCCACAGAGCTGGGCTTTACAGAAGAGTGGCCAGAAAAAAAGCCATTGCTTAAAGAAAAAAAATAAGCAAACACATTTGGTGTTCATCAAAAGGCATGTGGGAGACTCCCCAAACATATAGAAGAAGGTACTCTGGTCAGATGAGACTAAAATTTAGCTTTTTGGCCATCAAGGACAACGCTATGTCTGGCGCAACCCCAACACCTCTCATCACCCCAAGAACCACATCCCCACAGTGAAGCATGGTGGAGGCAGCATCATGCTGTGGAGATGTTTTTCGTCGGCAGAGACTGGGAAACTGGTCAGAATTTAAAGAATGATGGATGGCGCTAAAAACAGGGAAATTCTTGGGGGAAACCTGTTTCAGTCTTCCAGAGATTTGAGACCGGGACGGAGGTTCACCTTCTAGCAGGACAATGACCCTAAGCATACTGCTCAAGCAACACTCGAGTGGTTTAAGGGGAAACATTTAAATGTCTTGGAATGGCCGAGTCAAAGCTTAGACCTCAATCCAATTAAGAATCTGTAGTATGACTTAAAGATTTCTGTACACCATTGGAACCCATCCAACTTGAAGAAACTGGAGCAGTTTTGCCTTGAAGAATGGGCAAAAATCCCAGTGGCTAGATGTGCCAAGCTTAAAGGAGACATACTCCAAGAGACTTGCAGTTGTAATTGCTGCAAAAGGTGGCTCTACAAAGTATTGACTTTGGAGGATTGAATAGTTATGCACGCTCAAGTTCAGTTTTTTTGTTTTATTTCTTGTTTGTTGTTTTACAATAAAAATATTTTGCATGTTGTGTAAATCAAATGATACAAACCCCGAAAAAATATATATTTTAATTCCAGGTTTAATTCCAAATTCAAATCAATTTTAATTTTAATTCCAGGTTGTAAGACAACAAAATAGAAAAAATGCCAAGGGGGTGAATACTTTCGCAAGCGACTGTACAATATGAACAATACATCCCACAAACAATACCTAATACACTACACAATTTTACATTAGCGTGCTTGATACATCGAATGCATCAATATGCATGAGAATTTCTATCTGAATAGTTTATTACTCGCTAATAGCTTGATAATGTGGTGCAAGCTTAACTAATATTAGCCAGCACCCAGTGGAGCTAGGCTACAGCTAATAACGTCAAGATTAACTAATATTAGCCAGCACCCAGTGAAGCTAGGCTACAGCTAATAATGTCATATTGCTAGCAGACTTCTTAACATCAATTACAACACAAATATATGTTCAGTACATGTTCAAAATAGTTAGAAAGATATCTGAAACAAGACCAATATTGAAATACCCTGTTCTCTTTCCAGCTAGGTGCTAAGTTTGACGTTGTTTCTTGGGTGCTTGAACAACCTTAACAAGAACGTATTTTCCTTTTCCTCTCGCGCCCGTTTCCCATATACCCTTGGCACATAAAACCGAGAAGGTAAAAAAATTACTTTCAAAATAAAAGTCCCACTAAACTGTCAAATATTCAGCGAGGATAGAAAGCTCATAAAATAAAATGAAAGTCCAAATATAGAGCAGACATTGTGATTGGTCACCCATTTTAGGGGTTCATTCACATGCATGGTGCAGTGATATACAGCTACATGTGACTGGGAGCAAGGCCAAAACACACCAGGCATGATGACAATGGTAGATCTACAAAAGGTTATATTCTAGTAATCATAAGAGCTGTGATGGCTTTGTTGTTGGATTGGTGCCTGCCAGAGGGTCACAGGTGGTTCTGGGGGATAGATGCGAAACTCTGGTGAGGAGAGTGGAGAGTTAATTGGAACATAGTAGGCAGAGACACTGACTTCCAGCACCAGGACAATTGACTGCCAGAGGTGAGCCATCAGCCACACAGAACACTGCTTCCTGCCAGAGGTGAAATAGCATGCTGTCAGAGGGGACGAACCAATCAACTGGCATACAAGGACAAGCTGGATTTCCCAAGGAAAAAGAACCAGGCAGGCTCTGCCACACAAGCCCTAAAAGGAAGTTGCAAGGGTGGCACGACACATCTGTCCCATAAGATGGATAACAGGCTGGCATAGAGAGGATGTTAGGCGGTAGAAGCCAACCTGGCACCAATGACTTGACTCTGCCCCATAGGTGAATAGCTTGGTTGGCGCATGTTGCACTGCTCTGTGTGCTGAGCCAGAGATGGAGCTGTGAGCTCTGAGGTGAAATATTTAGGAGCCCTCCTGTTTCCTGTGTCAGTGTCTCAGGAGAAGCTTCAGAGTGACAGGTGGGTTATAAATAATGAATTACTTGACAAGTGAACAAAATAGCAAAACTGGGCTCAGCCACTCATGATTTTGTTTCATACATTTTCACCTGGCTATGAAACTAATGCCTGAACACGTATGGTACATGCACAGAATAATATCGCACTTTTTGTCATGTTAAAGGTAAATCTTAGGCAGTGGGAGAAAACGGACAAATGAATTGACAATGAGTCTTAAGGACACCAATCAATATTATCCTACTGCACAAAAAAAACTGGTCTGTGTCGGAACAGCAAATACAACAGCACTTTCTACTGTATGTGAACATTCATGGTAAAATAGTCAGCACCTTGTAAAGGGCTGTTGGGGGACTAAAATGGGAGTCAAATACACTGCTTTCGTACCCAAACACCCACAGTATGTTCCTCACATTAACACACTGGCAGCTGTGCCGGAAATCACTGTGGCAGCATTAATAAGGATTTGATGGAATAGAGCCATTTTGTCTTTGGAGATGATTATAATTTTTCAATTCACCCTAATTGTATTAAGAAATAATGAAAGAACGGTCAAATAATGAGAGACTCTTTGATTCAAATTCTGTTTTATGCAGTTACCAAATGGGCTGTGTTCTCTAAAAACCTGTGACTGTATAAATACTTCCAATCAGACATGACTCTATTGTTAGCCACACCCCCAAACATCAGTGTATGAGAAGCAAATGCATAATATTATATAATATAAAATGGTCCTTCGTGTCGAACACAATAGAACCAAACGCTAACTGTTTCTAACCACTGAAGGTTGTGGTAATTCACTCTCTTACAGGGAATATGTTACAGCCTTCACATCTGTCAAGTACAAAAAGACAATGTGGTGAATCTGCCTAGTGACTCCACCCAGACTCTCCTGGCTGGGCACTTCCAGCCTGGCACAGAGACTGGCAGATGTACTGGACCTGACGACTATCAAACAAGAAGCTTTATCACTGGCATCAGGCAGAGCAGAGTGGGAGAAAGGGAGGGCCTGCACTCCAACCCAGGACATGGGCAGCCATGACTGGAGCAGGCTAGTGTGAACCAGCCCACATGTGACCTAGGGCAGCAGTGCTTCAAGCACAACAAAATGTCAATTTCTGACCTGTTTTCACCTGTTTTCAGCTGAACCCCCTGGTTTCCGGCAAAAATAGTTGCTATTCAGATCTTGTATTGCATAATTTCCATGACCGGGGGTGGAAGTGGAGTAGAATACCGCTCCCTCACTTGCATCTCACAATAAATATTTATGAACACATCTGAATAATGTGCTTTTATAATTACAAAATGTCATTTGGATCTGTGCAAAAAAAGGCGCCAAGTAGGAGAACGGCATCCTACTCTTCAGACGTGAGTTAGATTCATTCGGGGTCGTGCAAGGTTAAATGGCCCGGAAACTAGGAGGATGCCCTTGAGCAAAGTAGGCAAAGCCCAACACACCTGGGTTACACTTTATGCAAAGAGAACATATCCAGCATATCAATGATTCACCAGCCTCACTAAATACTCATTCCTGTGTGGCAACAACCAAGGCTACCATACCTCCTGCTCAGTATGCAAGGCTTGGGTTTATGCTTCAGTGACCTAATATGAGTTCTCCACCAGATATCACCTTTGTTTTCCCTTTAAGGGACAATGTGTTTTTTTTTAGACAACCTGACATCACGCTGGGACATATGGTAGATATTGGAGTTGCGCATGCTGCATCTCCCAGGGTGTAACACATTGCATTGTGTGAATAGTAGCACATTGTAATGTGCAACACATGGTCCACTCTAGAGAGACACAGTGGGACGGGGATGACTGGACTGGAGGAGAGGGAGAAGAACAAATCAGGACATGTTTGAGGGGATACTTGATAAAGATGTAAAAATGTGAAGAGGTACTCCAGCCTATAACAGTCTCTCAGTCTACAGAGCTCTATTTACTAGGTCTTGCTGACAGGTGCTCAGCTAGCTAATGTCTGAACATCTTATGTTTCCTGGAAAAGAAAGAAAGACAGACCATTAGTTAAGAATTATAGCAAGATGGGCTTGTAGTGCTTTAACTGAATCGTGATTGTCTAGTACTGTTCAAAAATATGGCTTTTCAGAGTATAAGAAATTGGATATCCAGCTTTGTGCAATTAAATAATTTATGAGTTTCACAATTTGATTTGTTTTTTTTTCTAATACACAGCATGGCATCATCTAGTGATTAAATTTGGGAAGTGGATTAGTTATTTTCCATCTTTCAATGATTGAACTTTACTGATCAGGATATCTTTAAGACCTGCGGTTGTGCCTCATCTGATACGATATACTATTGTGTGTCAATCTCCTGTCTTTTGAACGTCCTCCTCCATCCATTTACTTCAAACAAGTTGCCTTTGTTTTGTTTCTTCTTCTTCTTCCAGAACTGATTTCTGGTTTAGTTGAATGGTGTGTAGCCATTGAGAAACAAGTCCTATTATTATTCCGCCAGCGTTGTAAAAGCAGTAACTTTTATAGTCCTACAGGGAGCTATTTAAGCAATAAGGCCTGAGGGGGTGTGGTATAATGGCCAATATACCATGGCCATGGTATGGCAACACGGAGTGCCTGGATATAGCCCTTAGCCGTGGTGTATTGGTTATATAGCACAAACCCCATAGGTGCCTTATTGCTATTATAAACTGGTTATGAACATAGTTAGAGCAGTAAAAATGTATGTTTTGTCATACCTGTGGTATACGGTCTGATATACAGTGGCTTGCGAAAGTATTCAACCCCCTGGCATTTTTCCTATTTTGTTGGCTTACAACCTGGAATTAAAATATATTTTTGGGGGGCTTGTATCATTTGATATACACAACATGTCTACCACTTTGAAGATGCAAAATATTTTTATTGTGAAACAAACAAGAAATAAGACCAAAAAAAACTGAAAACTTGAGTGTGCCTAACTATTCACCCATCCGAAGTCAATACTTTGTAGAGCCACCTTTTGCAGCAATTAACAGCTGCAAGTTTCTTGGGGTATGTCTCCATAAGCTTGGCACATCTAGCCACTGGGATTTTTGCCCATTCTTCAAGGCAAAACTGCTCCAGCTCCTTCCAGTTGGATGGGTTCCGCTGGTGTACAACAATCTTTAAGTCATACCAGTCCCTCCTGCAGCAAAGCACCCCCATTACATGATGCTGCCACCCCTGTGCTTCATGGTTGGGATGGTGTTCTTTGGCCTCTAAGCATAACAATGGTCATTATGGCCAAACAGTTCTATTTTTGTTTCATCAGACCAGAGGACATTTCTCCAAAAAGTACAATCTTTGTCCCCATGTGCAGTTGCAAACCGTAGTCTGGCTTTTTTATGGCGATTTTGGAGCAGTGGCTTCCTCCTTGCTGAGCCTTTCAGGTTATATAGGACTCGTTTTTCTGTGGATATAGATACTTTTGTACCTGTTTCCTCCTGCATCTTCACATGGTCCTTTGCTGTTGTTCTGGGATTGATTTGCACTTTTCGCACCAAAGTACATTCATCTCTTGGAGACAGAACGAGTCTCCTTCCTGATTTGGTATGACGGCTGAGTGGTCCCATGGTGTTTATACTTGCGTATTATTGTTTGTACAGATGAACGTGGTACATTCAGGCATTTGGAAATTGCTCCTAAGGATGAACCAGACTTGTGGAGGTCAACATTTTTTATTTTTTTATTTTCCCATGATGTCAAGCAAAGAGGCACTAAGGTTTGAAGGTAGGCCTTGAAATACATCCACAGGTACACCTCCAATTGACTCAAATTATGTAAATTAGCCTATCAGATGCTTCTAAAGCCATGACATAATTTTCTGGAATTTTCCAAGCTGTTTAAAGGCACAGTCAACTTAGTGTATATCATCTTCTGACCCACTGGAATTTTGATACCGTGAATTATAAGTTAAATAATCTGTCTGTAAACAATTGTAAAAATGACTTGTGTCATGCAAAAATGTAGATGTCCTAACCGACTTGACAAAGCTATAGTTTGTTAACACAAAATTTATGGAGTGGTTGAAAAACTAGTTTTAATGACTCCAACCTAAGAGTATGCAAACTTCCGACTTCAACTGTAGCTTGTAAAAATGAAACCACTAGGAGTGTTCGGTTGGACTAACGTAGGGTGAAGTCAATGGCCCATATAATGGTGCTTGTAAAGAACTGATGGCAATGGTGGTTTTTCCAAACTAGCGGACGTCCCTTTGCATACTGGGTACTTTGAATGCAAGAAAAATCAATCATTACTACCTAACTGCAAATTACCACAGAAGTTACCAGGCATTCGTCAATGAAAAAGAAAAAGATGACAATGAGGGGTGAAAATGATGTCCATAAACTACATGATTTCCAACTGCATATTCTATTTCTCAGTTGGCAGGTGTTTGAAAGTATGGCTGAAATCGACAAAGAATATTGTAACAGGGAGGAAGTAGCACCAAAATGACTGGAGTCTGAGTGCTTTGTGAAAGAGGCTACTTTAACCTCATATTCTGTTGATGCATCATACACATTTGTTTAGGGGATGGGATGTTGTGATCATTTCACTGTCAGATGGATTCTGTTAAATTGAAGATGTGCCAGGAGTGTGATTTGAGTTATGATTAAAGGATGTTCTATTCTGAGGACACAAACTACCAGATGAGGCACAGGTGTGTTGAGAACATGGGTCTAGTTGAATTCACGACAGTGTTAACACAGTCTAATCTGCAGTGTTGGAGAAACATTCTCTCTACCTCCTATATAAAGGCAGCTCAATCTGTTTCTTCTTATCACCCCAGGCTGAAAACAATCATTTGAAAAATAACTGAAGGGAAAAGTGAGAATGGACTTTGAACAGGTGTTTTTCTCAGACATAAGCCTTTCGTCTCGAGTGAAAATTGTTTTAATTAATACATGCTAATGCATGACCTATAAATGTGGTTTGGTCCTGATAAAGTTAATAAAATGAGTGCTAGGCAAACAAAGGAAGAGATAGGGTGGTTGTTTGTCTTAATCCAGATGAGAGCTCATTCAGGGCAAGGGCCTCAACCAGACGTTCTATTTTCATTCGGAAAAACAAAAACTTTCACCGCCTGGAGCCAAATCAATTTCCAGAGGAACTCTTCAAAAGCCTAATTGAGTATCTTCAAGCTGAAATACACATGAGGTGAAACAGCCCCACTGGTAACCCCCAGGCACAGGTATTATTGATTTTTTAAATATTATTTGTAAATGTGGCAGAGGGCCATCCTTCATCGTAGTACATACTCTGCTGCTCTTATCACGTGTGCAATGATGTCTGAGGGACAAAAACAGTGTCCGTTGTTTGAAATGACATCTTTGTTGTTGTAATATCACTGTGATGGAAACGTTATTCTATGTAATCGTAAGTTTAGCACAATGCTGCTTTTTTGTAATGACCGGTCTTGGTTGGGTTCATGCGAGTGACGAGTTGACTGCACAAAAAGAGTAAACCACACTATCCCTCTTAAGCAATTTGGCAGTACGCCCATAACATTGCTTTGGGATTTAGAAGGAGTGATACAATATCTCAGTTTTCAGGTAAGAAGCCTGGTGTGGTATTAGTCAGTCACATACAGGAACCAACCATGCTCATATGACTTGTCTGAGTAGCAGTGTAAAAGGACTGAAGGGGAACGCCCCCCTTTCTGAGTTTTCATGAAGCTTGTATTGAGTTCGTGAACCTCCCCGGCTGTGATAACAAATATTGCTTTATTTACTTTGATTTGAGTCCTTGGTGTTGCGTTTCCACAACATTACAAACAGATGTGGACATTTCACCACTACGGATTCTAGCTTTAACCCATGAAACATTTCCTCTCTACACACCAAGAATAAGCCCTCATTGATTTGAATGAGGATGCATGTTCTAATATTTATATTTTCATAACACTACCCTCTAGGTGCAATGTTTCAGACTACTGGTTTATGTGGGCTGCTGTTAGATTAGCACAACATAATAGGGCAGGGGGAGACAGATTGAGCACGGTTGGAACGCTGTTGTTGTTGTTTGGCCTTTGCTGCTGTAGCTCAGCGACCTTCAAGCCACAGTCACAATGGTTGTGTTTGTATTTTCTAATGGAAAACAATATAGGCTGTTTATAATATAACATTTACGCAAGAATACCTAGCCATATAACCATATCCACTAATGTAAACTACAATAAGCTGTGTTATGTTTTAAGAACAGACTGTACTGTACAAATAAATTAAGTACCAGTGATATATTTTACGTTGGTATGCAAACATGGGTGGTTGACAAATAGTAGTTCACAGCCAGTCTTTGTTGTGTTGGGCTACAGCTGAAAACCGGGTTGTGGTTAGAAGCATGGCTTTATCTGGGTGACTAGAAAATGTGAGGTTTTGTGGGTCACAATGCAAAATAGTTTGGGAACCACTGGTGTAAATCATGCAGATTGATGACTCAAATAGGGTGATCATTAGAATTAGGGTTATTAACCATCCATGTACTAATTTCCTCTTTTCAATTCGTTCCTGTACTGTTGTAGGGGCGCACTGCAGAAATCCTCTTAGATGGTTAGTGTTTTCTCTCTGCCGGGGTCTTTCATGTGATGTCACTGAGTAGATCAAAAAACATCAGTGGCACAGAAAGGGCACATTCAACTACACACACGGTTCATTGTTGACATGGAAGTAGGTTCCAGAATTATAGAGCGGGTTTCAGAAACAGAAATACAAATTCAGCAGCAAGAAATGTCTGACGGTTTTGTGAAACATTTATTAGTGGGAAAAGAAAGGACACTTTTAAAAAAATCATTTTTAGTCACAGGGAGAGAGGGGAAACCACCTCACTCACTAAGAATCTTTGTAGTTTCTGCATCTGGAACAGATTATTGCTATGACTTGTTTGTATTTGCTGTTACCATGGACCCAGGTGAATTACGGCAGGGTTTGTAGGTTACTATAATAATAATGCTACCCCAGGGCTCCGATGGATTCCACATATTTAGACATACTCAATGAGCTTTTACAGTTCAATTCTACCAGCGGATAACTCTCTGGACTAATCTTCAGACACTATACGGCACAAGACCGCAGCATGTAGTTACACACATATTGCCAATTCATTTTATTCATCTAATTTTACATTTTGCTGCTGGTGATGAAAGTGTGAAAGTGGGTGCACATTGATCATGATGATAGATCTAGAGGTAATTCCACATAGTTCCCGCTGTGCTTTAGCTCCACATCCAGGGGTGGAGATGGGTAATTAGAGAAGAGGGCATTGTAAATATACGAGGATTACCACCGGTATGACATAGTATACTCTCTTCATTTTAAAGCCCCAAGCCTAGTGTAATGAGGTTTTCACAAACCTTGTGGTTATTCTTTGATCCTATCGTGTTGTCATGGTAATAATATAATGGGTTTTTACACATACATATCACTCATTAGCCCAGTAAAAAAAAATGCAGGCTTAGAGAGGTTGTTCTGACAAACGTGTGCAGGGTCTCAAGATGTGTAGCCAAATTACTTTTTTTTTTTCTTCTGTAGTCTTCTTTTTTTTGAGTTTTTAATCAAATGTCACACTTCCATCTTTTTTGCAAAATGATCTGCGTTATCTATGTTTTTGACATGGTTGTTGTCATTTGTGGTATTCTGACAGCTACCGTTGATGTTATACAGTTGAGTGCCTTTGTGCAATCCATGTTGATTTGACACTTGAGCTGACATTTCAAGAGTCATATTTGATGTAATGTCTCTTTTATACTGTTTGTGAACCTGTGCGTGCCACCGCTGTAGATTGTAATAGGCGCGTGCCCAACAAAATCCCATATCAATCAGTGTCTGTGTGGGGTCTGCAGCTTGGGGACCCTGACATTGTGAATGCATTTGAAATGCAGATCTAGAAAAATGAACCAGGACATGGTTTAGGTTATTGTCTTTCACAAGTCAAGGGGAGATTCTCAGCAGTCAGGGCAAATAAAAGCCTTAATTCTGTTCTGCATTAGTTGTCATTTTCCATTTGGATTTTATGTCTTTTTCAGTCTTATGAGTGTTTCTAAATGGGTGTACTGGGGTCCTGCTCTTGAATATCAATTCTTAGGGCCCTTCCCGCTCCCTCTTTCTGCGTTCTCTTTTTATGAAGGAGGTAGCCATTTCCTCTCATTAAACTCAATGAATCTGGAGAGATCAACTGATGGTGTTTTCCTGTTTTTGAAAAGGGTGATTAATTCCATTATTTCCACAATTAAGTTAGCAGTTATCATATAATAATCCCAGTCACTGTGTGTGTGTACTCAGGTGAATGCTCAGACCTTCAGTGTTGTTGTTAGTAAAATATATTTATAAAAATAAAGAGAGGCTCTATACAGTTGAAGTCAGAAGTTTACATACACCTTAGCCAAATACATTTAAACAAAGAGTTTTTCACAATTCCTGACATTAAATCCCAGTAAAAATTCCCTGTCTTAAGTCAGTTAGGATCACCACTTTATTTTAAGAATGTGAAATGTTTGAATAATAGTAGAGAGAATGATTTATTTCAGCTTTTATTACTTTCATCACATTCCCAGTGGGTCAAAAGTTTACATACACTCAATTATTATTTGGTAGCATTGCCTTTCGATTGTTTAACCGGGGTCAGACATTTCAGGTAGCCTTCCAAAAGCTTCCCACAATAAGTTGGGTGAATTTTGGCCCATTCCTCCTGACAGTGCTGGTGTAACTGAGTCAGGTTTGTAGGCCTCTTTGCTCGCACATGCTTTTTCAGTTCTGCCCACAAATTTTCTACAGGGTTGAGGTCAGGGCTTTGTGATGGCCACTCCAATACCTTGACTTTGTTGTCCTTAAGCCATTTTGCCACAACTTTGGAAGTTTGCTTGGGATCATTGTCCATTTGGAAGACTCATTTGCGACCAACCTTTAACTTCCTGACAGATGTCTTGAGAATTTGATTCAATAAGTCCACATAATTTTCCTATCTCATAATGCCATTTATTTTGTGAAGTGCACCTGTCCCTCCTGCAGCAAAGCACCCCCACAACATGACGCTGCCACCTCCGTGCTTCATGGTTGGGATGGTGTTCTTCAGCTTGCAAGCATCCCCCTTTTTCCGCCAAACATAACATAACTGTTATGGCCAAAGAGTTCTATTTTTGTTTCATCAGACCATTTTTGTTCTGACGTCTTGGCTGATTTCTTTTGATTTTCTCATGATGTCAAGCAAAGAGGCACTGAGTTTGAAGGTAGGCCTTAAAATACATCCACAGGTACACCTCCAATTGACTCAAATTATGTCAATTAGCCTATCAGAAGCTTCTAAAGCCATGACATCATTTTCTGGAATTTTCCAAGCTGTTTAAAGACACAGTCAAGTTAATGTATATAAACTTCTGACCCACTGGAATTGTGATACAGTGAATTATAAGTGATATAATCTGTCTGTAAACAATTGTTGGAAAAATAACTTGTGTCATGCACAAAGTAGATGTCCTAATCGACTTGCCAAAACTATAGTTTATTAACACGAAATGTGTGGAGTGGTTGAAAAACTAGTTTTAATGACTCCATCCTAAGTGTATGTAAACTTCCGACTTCAACTGTATGTAAGCTTCCAGTAATTTATTGGGTAAACCACCAACATTTCGGAATCACTCTGCGTTCTTCAGGTTATTTTTTGGTGCTCCAGCTCATGCTTTTCACTAGAGTGTAACATATATTTAATAAATTAACACTGAGCTTATTCTGCCACGAGCACTGTTCATACGTTTCCCTGTTTTTTACTTGGTATTGTTATAATCAAAATTTCATGACACAAAGGCATATTCTGTGAAGAACACTGGATATTGCAGCCCGTCAGTTATATTTAATAGGAACAGTACATTGAGTCCTTGATGCCTTCTTTATCTTATGCAGATCCACCCGGTGATACTGTCAGTGGAAATGTGCCAATCACCTCTCGTTCAGTCTCTGGTCGCTCATTTGCATAGTGTGATATATGAAGCAAATAGAACGACGAGTTAAACTGTAACGCTGTGTGTATATCCCTGATGGCAGGTTATCAGAAAATTACATCTCTAAAGAACCAACTTGGGCTGTCCCCGACTAAAAAAAATCTTGGTCAACCAAAAGTTTTCTGTTTGATTGGTCAAAATGTTTAAGCCTGTATTTTTCTATATATACAAAATTCTATCCAAATTTAAATGAAAAGTATACAAACCTAAAAAGTTAGTTCTATGGACATTGCCGACTATGTAAAAAATAGCCTACAAAGCCAACAAGTAAAAACATTGCAGCCTGCAGTCGGGAAAATATCCTAATAAAAATAAATATCCTATAATTCATTGGCTATGCATGGCCTGTCTGCAACGAACTTGGAACATTGTATCAACTATTAGCTGGGGAGTTTTTCCTAGCCACCGTGCTTCTACACCTGCATTGCTTGCTGTTTGGGGTTTCCGGCTGGGTTTCTGTACAGCACTTTGAGATATCAGCTGATGTAAGAAGGGCTTTATAAATACATTTGATTTGATATTAACGGGTTCGGCCTGAAGCTACTTGAAACATTTAATAAAATATTCTGGGCCTTCTGAGTTTCCTGTGCCAGTGAGTTCGGAATCGACATAGCTGTAGGCTATTTGCGCAAGGAAGAATTAAGAAGTAATCAGGTAGGCCTATTTTATGATGGTTTACCTGGATCAGGGCATGACATTTTTCATTTTCATGCTGAGTGGCTATCAAAAGGGAGAGAGCTGGGAAGATGTTTCAAATACATTGAGGAACTATTGTCATTCTCAACAGAGGTATAAACAGACTTAATTTGATTGCTGTTTGAGGTGAAGAAAACATTACTTTGAGAAACTCTTTAGTAGTGGTGCATTAAGCCAATCAGAAATACTATCAGATCCCCAAATGGGCACATTTATATGCCTACATTTGCGAGCAGGCCAGGTAGCCTATTGGCCTACTTCTATGCGTAATCAGGTGTGCATCCTTACTCAATATGACTAAATTGACAAAACTCGTAAATGGAATACAATAAACCAAAACTTGTTTCTCACAAGTGTAGCATAGGTTGTGCACTCCGCAAACAACGAGTCCACTCCGACAATGAGAATGGTAAAAGAATGGAATAAAAATATGTTGAATGCATTAACAGACATTACCATAACCAAACAAACATTGTAGATTAGAAATGATAGGAATTCAATGGAAATGTACTACTGGTGCTATATGTAACGGGGAATTGATAGACACTAACAATCAAATGCAGACAATTCACACAATGAAGTGCAGAAATTGGCAGGAGAGAGCGAGACAGGCATTGTGCAGCCAGGCTCCTGTTCTTCTTATATACAGTGCCTTGCGAAAGTATTCGGCCCCCTTGAACTTTGCGACCTTTTGCCACATTTCAGGCTTCAAACATAAAGATATAAAACTGTATTTTTTTGTGAAGAATCAACAACAAGTGGGACACAATCATGAAGTGGAACGACATTTATTGGATATTTCAAACTTTTTTAACAAATCAAAAACTGAAAAATTGGGCGTGCAAAATTATTCAGCCCCTTTACTTTCAGTGCAGCAAACTCTCTCCAGAAGTTCAGTGAGGATCTCTGAATGATCCAATGTTGACCTAAATGACTAATGATGATAAATACAATCCACCTGTGTGTAATCAAGTCTCCGTATAAATGCACCTGCACTGTGATAGTCTCAGAGATCCGTCAAAAGCGCAGAGAGCATCATGAAGAACAAGGAACACACCAGGCAGGTCCGAGATACTGTTGTGAAGAAGTTTAAAGCCGGATTTGGATACAAAAAGATTTCCCAAGCTTTAAACATCCCAGGGAGCACTGTGCAAGCGATAATATTGAAATGGAAGGAGTATCAGACCACTGCAAATCTACCAAGACCTGGCCGTCCCTCTAAACTTTCAGCTCATGCAAGGAGATGACTGATCAGAGATGCAGCCAAGAGGCCCATGATCACTCTGGATGAACTGCAGAGATCTACAGCTGAGGTGGGAGACTCTGTCCATAGGACAACAATCAGTCGTATATTGCACAAATCTGGCCTTTATGGAAGAGTGGCAAGAAGAAAGCCATTTCTTAAAGATATCCATCAAAAGTGTCGGTTAAAGTTTGCCACAAGCCACCTGGGAGACACACCAAACATGTGGAAGAAGGTGCTCTGGTCAGATGAAACCAAAATTGAACTTTTTGGCAACAATGCAAAACGTTATGTTTGGCGTAAAAGCAACACAGCTGAACACACCATCCCCACTGTCAAACATGGCGGTGGCAGCATCATGGTTTGGGCCTGCTTTTCTTCAGCAGGGACAGGGAAGATGGTTAAAATTGATGGGAAGATGGATGGAGCCAAATACAGGACCATTCTGGAAGAAAACCTGATGGAGTCTGCAAAAGACCTGAGACTGGGACGGAGATTTGTCTTCCAACAAGACAATGATCCAAAACATAAAGCAAAATCTACAATGGAATGGTTCAAAAATAAACATATCCAGGTGTTAGAATGGCCAAGTCAAAGTCCAGACCTGAATCCAATCGAGAATCTGTGGAAAGAACTGAAAACTGCTGTTCACAAATACTCTCCATCCAACCTCACTGAGCTCGAGCTGTTTTGCAAGGAGGAATGGGAAAAAATGTCAGTCTCTCGATGTGCAAAACTGATAGAGACATACCCCAAGAGACTTACAGCTGTAATCGCAGCAAAAGGTGGCGCTACAAAGTATTAACTTAAGGGGGCTGAATAATTTTGCACGCCCAATTTTTCAGTTTTTGATTTGTTAAAAAAGTTTGAAATATCCAATAAATGTCGTTCCACTTCATGATTGTGTCCCACTTGTTGTTGATTCTTCACAAAAAAATACAGTTTTATATCTTTATGTTTGAAGCCTGAAATGTGGCAAAAGGTTGCAAAGTTCAAGGGGGCCGAATACTTTCGCAAGGCACTGTATATATTTGCTACTGATGGACCAAACAATCGACCAGTAGAATAATTGGGGTAAGCCCTAGAACAAACACAAAGTGATTTGCCAAATATACTGAGAATAACCCTTCCATGTAGACATCAAAGTATTTTGACCAAAAGTTTGTAACCAAATTGCTGTTGTGAATGATACAGGAATGTGAGCATTGTTGTTAAGTTGAGGCAGAAGGCTTTGTACTACTATCTTGTCAGTTGTGTTGGTGTATAAACCCTCCCAGGCTCCAAGGGGTCCCCTGGGGAAAGCCCCTAGCAGCACAGATACTGCATCTGAGCAGTGAGTTGGAGATAAACCTCCGACACTGTGGCCCAACTATTGTGCGGCAATTATTTTTCAAGAACACGGGGGCTGTCTGCCTTGGTTACTAATACGTTTGAACTAACATTGATTTCTTCTGGCTTGTGAGTGACCGAAAATGTAGCAAGGAAAACATATTTGCTGCTGGAAAAGCCTCACCAGGAGAAAAAAACACATGGTATGTGTAGACTTGCAATTGGATTGTCATTTTTGTCACCTTGTTTGGTTGTGGACTAAACCCAAAACCTATGCCGGCCTACACTATCGCTCTACTGAGTCAAGAGGCATGCCTTTTGTCTCTGTTTTGTCTTTCTTTCTTGTAAGCTCTCTTGGAGAATGGCTGATTAGCCCCTTTCCACAGTTAATGATATGCCTTGCTCTAAGGGATATGCATTTATTACGCAATCTTGTCAGACTTACTTTACCATAAGCTATAAAAATAGAGTCACACACTCCATATATGAACTCCCAGTAATTTATTGGGAAAATCACCAAAGTTTCGGCATCACCGTGCCTTCTTCGTACTTGCTTTACCAATCATTTTATTTGGGTGTAGCCATATTTATTAGGACATCCTTTATCAACTTCCACACTCAATTTGAAATGCAGACTCTTTCCACACTCTGGTATTTGCCATGGAGAAACTACCAAATAACAATATAATTAAATTACCTCTGTCCTGCTATCTCCTCTCCTGTTGTTATCGGTGACTGTTATTATAATTACCCCTTTCCAGTAACACAGAGGAGCTTTCTGTTTTTAACTGCATTTGACAGCGTCTAGTTAGGCCCAAGTGTGTGGTACTGAAACATTGAAGGAGATGCACTGCACATTTCTCAACCTTCTGTTGTTACAATAATTATTTTATTCCAATATATGTGTAACGTAGACGCAGGGAGTCAGGAAGCAAGTGCAGTTAGGGAGTTTAATGACGAAGAACATGAAACGATACAAAACAAGAGAAGCGTCTAACATGGAAAAATAAACAATATTGCCTGGTGGTTGACAGCAAATGAATGCTAGATAAAGGGGAATTAATCAGGACAGTGATGGAGTCCAGGTGTGCCTCATGATGGGTCGCAGATGTGCATAATGATGGGTTGCCAGGTTTGCATAATGATGGGTTGCCAGGTTTGCATAATGATGAGTTGCCAGGTTTGCAAATGATGAGTTGCCTGGACCGGTAGTTAGTAGACTGGCGACATTGAGCGCTGGAGAGGGGTGTGGGAGTAGTCATGACAGTTGGTCTCAACGATACTGAATCCTGAAAGGATGCGATGACACTGATGTTCTATATGTTATGGATTTGCAAACCACTCGGGAGCCCCACTAATGTACTAACGAGTGGCGCTCAGCGCTTGAGGCGTCACTATAGACACCCTGGTTAGATTCCAGGCTGTATCACAACCGGCCGTGATTGGGAGTCCCATAGGGCGGTGCACAACCAGCGTTGTCCGGATTTGGCCGGGATAGGACGTCATTGTAAATAAAAATGTGTTCTTAACTGACTTGCCTAGTTAAATAAAGGTACAACAATGTTTTATCATCCACCAGCTTGTTGCTCGGCACTGCAGCGCAGACAGAAGCCCTTGTGCTTAGTGCCAGATGAGGATCATTTGAATCTTTGAGACCTCCCACAAATTTAAATTTACGATTTGATGGCTGGCACTGGCCATTTCAGAATGTGTCATCAAATATGCATATTTCAGCACTAAGATATTTGTTCAGCTGATATTCTTATCATGGGAAAAGCACATATGATCATTTCAATCATTTTAATTAAAAACCACTCGGTCATACACGGTTCAATTCTTCCATTGCAGACACTCAAAACAACTGTTAGTGTTTTTTTTCTAAAGCCTACCACAATCTGCTCTGACCAGAACAACACCACCTATTTCTAGACAAAACCCATTGTCAGTTCATTACTCATGGTTGCTTGCAAAATTAGTAGGTGCTCAATGAATTCTAACCTGCTTTTTATTCAGTAACGTTTTTTTAACCATGTTCACATAAAAGGACAGAATGGTTTTGGGTACTGTAAACACTTACTCAAACTGTAAGATAAGCCCATATTCCCCTCACAGATACATGTACAGTATATGCTTTCATTTTGTATGTGTGTGAAGACAGTCATTTGTAAACAAACATTGGAGGGTTTGATTGAAATAAAGCTGCTGTCTGCTCGTTTGGAATAATTCTTACATGGAACGTTTCTTCAGGTCTTGGTCGTACATTGGTAAAGTGAGCCATATTATTGTGGTCTATATCAGATATCACAATACCTTCATATCAAACACATTGCCTTTGTCCCACTTTTGGAATCGATGCACCTGGAAATGCGGTTACAGCTCACTCCATCCCTTCAGGTTTGATGTTTCACCATAAATAGCGGCACATAAAATCCCTGTGATGTCTGCTAAGGTGTGACAGTGAATAAGAAATAAAAGTAACAAGTAATTAAAGAGCAGCAGTAAAATAACAATAGCGAGACTATACACAGGGGGGTACCGGTACAGAGTCAATGTGAGGGGGCACCGGTTAGTCGAGGTAATTGAGGTAATATGTTATATGTAATAGGATCTATTTGTAATGTCTCAATGGATTTTTGTCAATGAAAATGACGTTTTTGGCGACATCGTGTGGAAGCTGTAGGAATTGCATCCATCTCCATATTAAATTTGGTTTCCTTTAAATAATCCATGAAAGGGGCGCATGGATACTTTTTTCAGATTTCAGTGACCAGTTTTTCTTGCGCTTTTCGATGAAACACACGCTCTGTTATAGTCACAGCCGTGATTTAACCAGTTTTAGAAACTTCAGAGTGTTTTCTATCCACACATACTAATCATATGCATATACTATATTCCTGGCATGAGTAGCAGGACGCTGAAAAGTTGCGCGATTTTTAACAGAATGTTCGAAAAAGGAGGGGGTAGGATTTCAAAATAGTTTTCTCCAGCATCTCTCTCAGCGCTCTCAGATAACCCAGTGTTTCTTGATCAGTGTTTTTACATTTTGTCTTGAATTGTATCAGATACGACCTCAGTTAAACTTGAGGTCATAAATGTAAGGGGGGATCGTTCGACAACAGGGATCCGTATTACAACTACAATTGAGAGGAGTATCACTGTGTATTAGATCTGGGGTAGCATACTGTGGGTTTGTGTTCAATAATCAATCAATGTCAGAGATGATCAGATTCACTTCACAGCTGTTAAAAGAATGAGAATGTAGTTCAAGATCGGGTTGGAACTGAAATTATTTTCCAATCAAAATCAACTTCTGGACCAGTTCAAACCCCCCCAAAAGTAGCTGTTTATATTATTCTTTCCGTTTCAGTTCCTTTTTAAACCCCTGAAATGTATATATATTTTTTAAATTTAGCTCTAAATTAAATTACCTCACCAATCACCGTGAATAGAGCAGCTTGGTATGGAGCAGGTAAGAGCTATAGTTGTTTACATGTAAGTATAGGGTGCGAGATGCGACTGAAATGTTGCGGGTGGGGAGAGAGCGACAGAGGTTTGAGGAGGAAGCTTGCTTTGAATCGCTTGGCACCCTTGTTGTTATGACATTAATTATCTGAATTAGACCCACAGAATTATCCCTACGGAGGACTAGCTTCTCTGAGGGAACATCTTTGAACTTCAGAGTTGGTTTATTGTTGAACCAAAAAATGGATAGCTAGCTAGCTAACAAGCTTGTGTGTGCAGAGCGACACCAGAATTAAAATAAAAACAGTTCCAATGCTTTTAAAAAGAACAGTTCTGTTCCAGAACAGTATATATCACATTCATTCCCATTTTTTATTTTTTTTTAACCTTTATTTAACTAGTCAGTTAAGAACAAATTCTTATTTTCAATGACAGCCTAGTATCAGGGGCAGTATGACAGATATTTTCCTTGTCAGCTCAGGGATTTGATCTTGCAACCTTTCAGTTACTAGTCTAACACTCTAACCACTAGGCTACCTGCCGCCCCAGATAGCCTTCTGATTCTGTTCCTTCTTAAAATGTAGTTTTTTTTCAGTTTTTCAGTTCTGTTCCCTGAACCGGTTCCAACCCCTGTTCAAGATGATTCCTTATAGCAACAGATTTACAAAAATGACAACTATTTTGGGACTTTTTGTAATACTATGGTGTATAAAGACTGGACTGAATAACTCACAGAACAAAAAATACACAATTTTTACTTTTTTTCAACCTGATGCATATATTTGTCAGAGATATGTCCCTGAACCTCTCTTAACCCGGGTCTCATTCTCGCCAAAACACTTTCATGTTTTCAAGATTTTAAGCGCTCTAGCCATTAATGATGTGTAATTACCTTGAGAGTGGGAGGTGAAAAATGTTTCATCCATGCCACTTCTGTTGGCATGCTTGACAGCAATTTAGTTGTACAAGGCTGACCTCATGTCACTCCACTAAAACCCTCTGGACCTGTTCATGACCCCTTAGTCAAAGCAGTCAGGAGTAAATGACTTTATGCTGTGTTTTTTGCCAAAGAAACGTGGACGGAGCTTCACTCTAAATGCAAATTGGACTAGTAGGCTCTTTTTATGTGGCGGCACTGACCGTTTATGAGGGGAAAGTCATCTTCTGCTGAAACTGTAGTTTCTGTGGCAAATATGTATATATGTACCTCTTCAATCAAATGTGGCACCGAGCCGTCCCTACTTGCTCTTAAGCTCTACATAGCACCGAATGGATCTTTGTTAAAGAAATATGATGGAAAGTATTTGCACATGTCTGTAGACTGAACTCTTTCATTAAGAGTAACTTCTGCTTCTGGTCAAATATTCAGTACAAATTTAGATTCTGAACATGAATGTCACGCCCTGGCCTTAGTATTTTGTGTTTTCTTTATTATTTTGGTCAGGCCAGGGTGTGACATGGGTGATTATGTGTTTGTCTTGTCTAGGGGTTTTGTAGATTAATGGGGTTGTGTTTAGTAGAGTAGTCTAGGTAAGTCTATGGTTGCCTAGAATGGTTCTCAATCAGAAGCAGGTGTTTATCGTTGTCTCTGATTGGGAACCATATTTAGGCAGCCATATTGTTTGAGTATTTCGTGGGTGATTGTTCCTGTCTCTGTGTTTGTTGCACCAGATAGGGCTGGTTTGGTTTTTCACGTTTATTGTTTTTGTATATTGTTCGTATTTTCATCTTTATTAAAGATGTTTTTTGTAACCACGCTGCATTTTGGTCCTCCTCTCCTTCAACAAAAGAACCTTAACAATGAATACGTTTCAGGTTAGGTTGACTTTTTAAATGCAGAATTCATTCGAATAATTGTTTACTAAGTTATATAAAGGGGAATGAATGGGCCTAATACATTTTGATTAACAGTGCATGTGGCCCCTCAAAGAAGGTCATGGGTCTGTCTCTAAGCTGACAAAGTATGCCATACCCTGTAAAGAAAGGCTATTTGGAATATGAACTGTGAAATTAATGCTCTGTCTGCTGTTTCTATGAGGGATAATAGAAAGTGTCTGGAATTATTTCATATCTGACTAGATTCAAATCAGTTTGACACGCCAACGCTTTTTCACCTAAAGTGTCATAGGAAGAACATCAAAGGTACTGAAATATAGACATGTCTTGTTAGCTCTATTTTAACTGTCATACACCCACCGGGATAATTTACCTCTTCAAATAGGATGTCAACGTGGTTTTGAGATCCTTATTGCTATTTACAATAATAAAGTTGATTTTTAATTGCCCTCCAGACTACAAGGTGATTTGACAGATCATTGATGTTCTCTGAGGGACTACAGCTTTTATAGACCTTCAAAGGTGATATCTCAAACAAATTATTCCACAAAGGGAGAGCTGTTGTCAAGGACGTTTCTGTGTCACCTTCCACTACCTTTGTGGAATGTGAAATCGGGAGAAGTGAGAGTGTGTCAAAAGTAATTAGACAGTTTATGGACAGGCTTAGAGCTACTGTGCATCTCTCATCTTGTTCTCCTGTTTAAAATAAATGAAAAAAATATGATGTTGAACAATTTGGTTCAAATCACAGTAATAATGTATGACTGTGTGAACTTCACCACCTAATGCCACTTCCTGTTCTTTCTCTTTTCTTTCAGGTAAGTCACTGCTGCTAACAACCTTTAAGGAGAAAACGGTGAGGAATAGCTTTGCTGTTGTTTCTCAAGCTCTCAATGGCTTCCTATCCGTCAAAAGGTGAATGTTGGGAGTGAGTGCGTTACCGTCGGCCGTAACACCCTTGCTGAGACATGCTTCCTGATTGAAATCCCAGGCTCCTCTCTGTAAAGAGCCACTATTTTCTGTGTGTATTGTCGGTGACTACAGTTGTACTTGTGTATCTGCCATCGACAGGGTTGGAGAGCAGATGTAATCACAGCATTATTCCCCCTCCACGATGTCACACATCAACACAAAACACCTCAACTTGATTAGCATTATTCACTCCTCAATGGGCTTCTTCTCCTATGTCTGTGTAAGCCTACAGAGGCATGATGACCTAGTTCTTCATTGGTTGTATGGAGGTGTGATTTTTTTTATTACCCTCTAGTAGAATTAAGTTAACTGCACTTCTGTTTTCATGATGGCCCTATAAGTCACAGGCTATGTTGCGAGCTATAGTAGTTAGTTAATGTTTAATACAGAGGCCCTAGGGCTGAAACACAGAAGCCCCAATTGGACACTGTGCTTGTGTATGTATGAAGGCCCTATGGCAATATACCAGGTTGGATCTATGCTGATTGTGCTGATGTTTGATGGGCTTATAGCACACTCAGTGTGCTTTGGGACTCCTGTGTGTGATGTGTGTGTGTGTGTGTGTGTGTGTGGGATCACTGGCCCGATAGCTCACCCTGTGAACAGTGAGCTGTAGTTGCTGTTGGGTTGTTCTCTCCCTGTGATGCATTGTGGGTGTAGCAGGGAAGCATTCCGGCTGATTAGCGTAGATAAACAGTTAGAGACGGACTACCGCTAGTCTTATCTGTACCCTTGAGGATTGTGTTTATCTTTTGTTTTAAACGCTTCTTCAATTCTTCTTCTTTCTTTTGAATGTATCGAGGTATGTTCCCACTCCATCTCCTCTCCTATTAAGTAAATGCAGAATACAGCCTTCACATTTAAATGAATCACTCTCAATGGTACTCAGAGGGTTAACCAACGGCCAATGAGGGCTGTAGATTTGTCTGTATAAATAGAACATGGCGAACACACCATGCATTTGTTATCATTGGTCATCATTGGTCATGTAATGGGTTGAATATGGCAATGCTCCTCAAAAAGCTTCTGTCTGATTTCCTTGTATTTTTGGCACAAAAGAATTCTGCCAAATATAATAGCTGAAAGAATTGCTAATGCCTGGGAAGGCAGTTCTGCTATCACTAACCCTCTAGCTAAGATGAGCAGGTCATGAGCTGAGCAAACTGTTCTTGTTGTTTCCTCTGAGAAGTGTAAGACCTATTACAACCTCCTTGCAAGAACCATCAATTATAAATGCGGGTTTAGTTGCTGAAATCCCATCTGATAAATAAATGGTACAGACATACCAGAATTTTACTAAGACTATCCCCAACTATATCAAACAGATCAGAGTCTAAAATGTAGATGGATCTGTTTGATTTAACTGGAGGTAGGTAGTGTAAGGTCCATGTGTACATTAGAAAATATGTGATGGGTCTGCAAGTGATGATTGAAACTAGTCATTCTGTATCCAGTGGAAATAATTACTCTCAATGGAAACTCAGAGCAGACCCTTGCTCAGCGCCACACAGTTGATTACGTTCAGCTGTGAGTGTCTTGGAGTTCCGTGCATCACCAAGCATTGAAAATGACGACTCCCAGCGACTGAGATCATTCCTGTCAGGGAATGATAAAGATATGCTACACGACTCTACTGAGAAAAAGCTGAACTGTTTTCCTTTTCATAACATTCTGACATAATAATGTTTAGTCAATTTTTACACTGAAATTGTGTCTTGATGAATGATGATTATCTTCTGAAATAACACGTTCCAATGAATACTGATCTTATTTATTTTATTTTACCTTTATTTAACCAGGTAGGCTAGTTGAGAACAAGTTCTCATTTGCAACTGCGACCTGGCCAAGATAAGGCATAGCAGTGTGAACAGACAACACAGAGTTACACATGGAGTAAACAATTAACAAGTCAATAACACAGTAGAAAAAAGGGGAGTCTATATACATTGTGTGCAAAAGGCATGAGAAGGTAGGCGAATAATTACAATTATGCAGATTAACACTGGAGTGATAAATGATCAGATGGTTATGTACAGGTAGAGATATTGGTGTGCAAAAGAGCAGAAAAATAAATAAATAAAAACAGTATGGGGATGAGGTAGGTGAAAATGGGTGGGCTATTTACCAATAGACTATGTACAGCTGCAGCGATCGGTTAGCTGCTCAGATAGCAGATGTTTGAAGTTGGTGAGGGAGATAAAAGTGTCCAACTTCAGCGATTTTTGCAATTCGTTCCAGTCACAGGCAGCAGAGAACTGGAACGAAAGGCGGCCAAATGAGGTGTTGGCTTTAGGGATGATCAGTGAGATACACCTGCTGGAGCGCGTGCTACGGATGAGTGTTGCCATCGTAACCAGTGAACTGAGATAAGGCGGAGCTTTACCTAGCATGGACTTGTAGATGACCTGGAGCCAGTGGGTCTGGTGACGAATATGTAGCGAGGGCCAGCCGACTAGAGCATACAAGTCGCAGTGGTGGGTGGTATAAGGTGCTTTAGTGACAAAACGGATGGCACTGTGATAAACTGCATCCAGTTTGCTGAGTAGAGTGTTGGAAGCAATTTTGTAGATGACATCGCCGAAGTCGAGGATCGGTAGGATAGTCAGTTTTACTAGGGTAAGTTTGGCGGCGTGAGTGAAGGAGGCTTTGTTGCGGAATAGAAAGCCGAC